>NC_057804.1:276405680-276705680 GCF_018294505.1 Triticum aestivum | reverse complement strand
GTCGTCGTCGACGGTGGCGTCTGGCTCCTGGACTCCAGCATCTGGTTGCGACAACCAGAAAGAGAGGAAGGGGAAAAGGGGGGAGAAAGCAACCGTGAGTACTCATCCAAAGTACTCGCAAGCAAGGAACTACACTACATATGCATGGGTATATGTGTAAGGAGGCCATATCAGTGGACTGAACTGCAGAATGCCAGAATAAGAGGGGGATAACTAATCCTGTCGAAGACTATGCTTCTGGTCACCTTCGTCTTGCATCAAGTATAAGAGAGTAGATTGAAGTCCTCCAAGTAGCATCTCCAAGTAACATCTCATAGCATAATCCTACCCGGTGATCCCCTCCTCATATCCCTGAGGTAGAGCGACCACCGGTTGTATCTGGCACTTGGAAGGGTGTGTTTTATTAAGTGTCCGGTTCTAGTTGTCATAAGGTCAAGGTACAACTCCAAGTCGTCCTGTTACCGAAGATCACGGCTATTCGAATAGATTAACTTCCCTGCAGGGGTGCACCACATAGCCCAACACGCTCGATCCCATTTGGCCGGACACACTTTCCTGGGTCATGCCCGGCCTCGGAAGATCAACACGTCGCAGCCCCACCTAGGCAAAACAGAGAGGCCAGCACGCCGGTCTAAACCTAAGCGCACAGGGGTCTGGGCCCATCGCCCATAGCACACCTGCACGTTGCGTACGCGGCCGAAAGCAGAACTAGCCCCTTAATACAAGAGCACGCTTACGTTCCAATCCGGCGCGCGCCGCTCCGTCGCTGACGTCTGAAGTGCTTCGGCTGATACCACGACGTCGGGATACCCATAACTACTCCCACGTAGATGGTTAGTGCGTATAGGCTCGTAGCCAGACTCAGATCAAATACCAAGATCTCGTTAAGCGTGTTAAGTATCCGCGAACGCCGAACAGGGCCAGGCCCACCTGTCTCCTAGGTGGTCTCAACCTGCCCTGTCGCTCCGCCATAAAGATCCACACAGAGGGCCGTCGGGACAAAGGTCCTTTCAGCCCCCAATCCGTGAATCACTCGCGGGTACTCTTCGAGCTGACCCGACTTTAGTCACCATCTGTATAGTATGTATGTATGTATAGTATATACCCGTGATCACCTCCCAGGTGATCACGGCCCGATAGTATAGCAAGGCAGACTGACAAGAATGTAGGGCCAATGATGATAAACTAGCATCCTATACTAAGCATTTAGGATTGCAGGTAAGGTATCAACAGGTGTAGCAACAATGCCAGGCTATGCATCAGAATAGGATCAACAGAAAGCAGTAACATGCTACACTACTCTAATGCAAGCAGTATAGAGAAGAATAGGTGATATCTGGTGATCAAGGGGGGGGCTTGCCTGGTTGCTCTGGCAAGAGAGAGGGGTCGTCAACTCCGTAGTCGAACTGGTCAGCAGCAGCGTCGGTCTCGTAGTCTACCGGAGAGAAGAGGGGGAAGAAATAATGAATATGGAGCAAACAAAGCACCACAAAATATATCAAGGCAATACGCGGTGTTCGGTGTGCCCTAACGCGGTAGTAGGTGATACCGGTGAAGGGGGGAAACATCCGGGAAAGTATTCCCGGTGTTTCGTGTTTTCGGGCAGAGGAGCCGGAGGGGGAAAGTTGCGAGTTCGGTATGCTAGGGGTGTGTGGCGGACGAACGGACTGCGTATCCGGAATCGTCTCGTCGTTCTGAGCAACTTTCATGTTGAAAACATTTTAATCCGAGTTACGGATTAAAAGATATGATTTTCTAAAGATTTTATTAATTTCTGGAATTTAATTATTTATTTAATTAATTCAAAAAAAGGTATTTATGACGTCAGCATGATGTCATGCTGACGTCAGCAGTCAACAGGGGTTGACTGAGTCAACCCTGACATGTGGGTCCAGTGGGACCCACCTGTCATTCTCTATTTAAATTAATTAGGGTTTAGGTTAATCTAATTACAGTTTAATTAAACTTAACTAGTTAATTAATTTAATTAAACCGGATTAATTAATTAATTAATTAATTAATTAATTAATAATTTTATTAAATCATTTACTTTTATTAGTTATATTTATTGTTTTTATTTATTTTATTATTTATTATTTATTTATTTATTTTTATATTTTTTATTTTTATTTTTATTATCATTATTTTTCTTTTTTTTTTATCGTCCTGGGGGCGGGCCCCATGTGTCGGTGGCCCAGAGGGGCATAACGGGCGTGCGGGCTTTCGGGGGCGGGCGTGCGTCCGAGCGGGCACAACGGGCGTCGCGCGCCGTGTGCAGGGGGTGCGGGCGCAACCCTGAGGGCGCGCGGCGCACGCCGGCGCCGGCGGCCAGGCCAAGGGAGGCGGCGGAGGGACGACGGCTAACGCAGGGCGGAGGGGTCGGAGCTGGGGTGGCCGGCGCGCGACCGGGAGGGAGCGGGGCCGTCGCGGGGAGGCAGGAAGAGGCGGGCGCGTGCTCGCACACGATAGCGCGTCGCGCGGGGCGAGTGCGGTGGCCGGACGCGCGAGGGGCGCACGACGCGCGCTGTCGGGCGTGGCGACCGCTGTGCGGGGCCGCGGCTGGGTGCGGACGGCGCCGGCGACAGAGGGAAAGGGGGGAGAGGAGGGAGCTCACGGGGGGGGGGAAGTAGGGTCAGGGCAGCGGGGTGGCGAGGAGGTCGTCGGGGACGACGTGCGGCGGGGAAGCAGGCCGGCGGGGGAGGGGCTCCGGTGAGGCAGCGTTCTCCGGGCGCGGTCCCGCGTCAACGTGGTCGTGGACGGGCGGCGGGGCGCCGGTGGGGCGACAGGAGGGGCCGGCTCTGCGAGGGGGGATGACGGCGACGTGGAGGCGGCGCTGGGGCGACGGGATCGGGGGGGGGTTGCCCCGATCCAGATCGGGGAAGGGCGAGAGGGAGGAGTGGGAGAGAATGGGGGCGACGTGGGGGTGGGGGGTTAGGGTTTCAGGGGGATAAGGGGGAGTGGGAGGGTCCGGCCGGGCCAGTGGGCTGGTCTGGCGGCCCGTCGGCTTGCTGGGCCGAGGCCTAGATGGCCAGGGGGGGTTCTCTCCCTCTCTTTTTTTTTGTTTTACCTTTTGTCTTTTCTTTATATTTATTCTTTTCTGTTTTAGTTTAGTCATACTTTATTTTAGTTTTTATAAAATATGACCATAGCTCCTAAAATAAGGTTTCAGAACATCCCTCTACCATAAAAAAAATTTGGTGGTCAATTAAACTAGTTTAACACTTGTTTATTATTTAAAATCATTTGAATAATTGTTTTGCTATGGTTTTATTCACTTTAGAGTATTTAATCATTTCATAAAAGTGTGGCTCCTCCACCATAATTACCTATACAATATTTGGTTCACTCCGAACATTTTAGTTTTAAAATTTGAAAACTTTTGTTGTTTGCCTATGTTTTAAATTCGAATTTGAATCGGGTTCGAATCAACGTGAGTTTAATCACAGTAATGGAGGTGACGTGGCATCATTAGTTTGGGATTACTGTAGTCTAATTATCCGGGCGTCACAATTCTCCTCCACTACAAGAAATCTCGTCCCGAGATTTAAGAGGGGAGCAAGGGGGAAAGGTCTGGTTACGATAATCTAACGGATCTTCTCGAAGAAGTTAATCCCTTTCGTTGATGTCTTCAATCCTTTATTCCGATGCATCATGATAGACTGGTCATCATTTCTTCGGGAACTCCATCGTACTTACGAATAGGTAAGGGGCAGCTCTACAACGATAGGATGTTACAAGGGAAAATCTTTTAGGGTTTACCCAAGTATGAACATACGAGTATCTCTCGAGTTGAACAAATGAAACACATCGAGAGCAAAGTAAGACGGTGCAATAAGAAGTTTCAAGCGGATAGGCAATCGTTCATTGCCTGAAACAGAGTGTGAATGGGGTTCAGAGCAACGGGAATAAGTATTGTGTCCGATACCAGAATAGAGCATTAGGAAGGTGGCCCGTGAATTAAATATGAAGCCAAGCGTGGGAAATAACCATTAGTAACAGGGCTGTACAGGAGAGTCAGGTTTCGATCCTGTGGAACTGTGGGTTATGGGCCCACCATGTGGGTTAAAAGTTGGAAGGGTGGAGACGTCTTGCGTGATCATGCAAGCAAGGCAAGGCAGAGGCTAGCCTGTCGATTATGTCGGCAACAACGACGGTACCAAGGGCGAGGGACGAAGAGAACCATTTTCCTGCTCGTCGAACGAGGCGGACCAATAGGCAAGGTTCTCGTCCATCGGTGGCTACCAGAATGTCATCAACAATAGTAACAGGGTCTTATTGACAGAGTCGTACAACCGAGGTGTTTATATAAGCAGCGAATCTTTACTTCTTAGATCATATAAATCACAATAAAGGTTAACCCAACAATGGAAAGGAAAATATGATTATCAAATTAAACAGAACAAGGGAAAGGAAAATGTGTTTAAACACATATATCAGGGGTATATCCTTCCCAAGGACAAGCAGAGCATGATATCCTTGGCAGGATATAATGTAGAAAACTCCTTAGGAAAGGGGAGAGAAATTTCATGACATTACCGATGCAACGGTGTTTGGGGTAATTGAGCAAGTAACATTTAGCATTGGGCTTCAAATGTTCTTGTTGAAAATCGGAGCACCACCGACATGCTTCGAGATAGCATTGACATGGTCTATAGGTGAAGATCAGACTTTGGATACTCAAAGGATCCATCAGGAACAGCTTGTAGAATAAGTCTTACAATTTCCTCATGGAAGAATGGATAGCATTGCTAAAAGGAAAATTATAGCAATAGGTCCTCCGGTCAGGTGTGCTAGGCATGACATCATGTTACCGGGTCATCAAAGGATCAACATCATAACTCTTGGAAAGTTGTCCCAACCATCATATCTGACCGAGATTCAGATCCGATTGGTGTCAGGATACCTCAGGCTTAGGATACCTGAGAAGAAAAGGTGCAACGCAAATTGACGAGATGGCATTGTAAGATTCTCGGGGAAATGAACTATGAAGGGATTTCCGTTAACAAGAGTCCATCATTAACCCAAGGAGAGGACAAGGAGGTGTCTGATGAACTCAACGGCAATTCACCAAGATTCCCAAAAGATGGATTTCCTCCATTAAGTGAACAAGGAGATAACATTTGTCAGATCAAATGATATAAGGAAGTATGCTCGAGGAAAACATACACAATTAAACATTGGTTGAAAGGTGCGCCCGAAATATGGATTGGGTTGCACGACCAATGTCAGAATGATGATTCAATAAGCCATAGTTGTAGAATGAAACTATAGACCAATAACTTCAAAGCAAGAGGGTTGCTCGAAGTTTAGAATTTACACATCACAGACCATTTGTCGGTATTCCGGTTAGAAACATCACGGGGACCAAGAAAAGAATGGTGATGTTAA
Organism: Triticum aestivum; assembly: GCF_018294505.1. NCBI lineage: Eukaryota > Viridiplantae > Streptophyta > Magnoliopsida > Poales > Poaceae > Triticum > Triticum aestivum. The sequence continues at coordinate 276,700,292 of NC_057804.1, read as the reverse complement.
TAAGTATCACTGGTATCAAGAATTCTTAAGGGTGGTGAATTTCTCACAACATTCTTGACATAAAAGATGGCAATACTCCAAGGTAAAGGAGAACAAATGCTGGATAGCAAGGATCTCAAGGTATAACACAAAACACGAACAAGTTTGTGTTGAATGGAAGGCAATCGAGTGGTCGATGATAACACAAATCATCGAGGGCAAGGATGGTATTTCTCATCAGGAATTCAATTGATATCCTTAAGGAGCTCGAAATGTTGACGATGATCATGACAATTTCTGTCGAGAGGTTTCATGGAGATGTAATCGGTCGGCGATGACATCAAGTCAAACGAATGATGAAGCGAAAGGTTATTGGAACCATGGGTACGTCACAAACTTGAAATCAAGTTTGTTGTTTGAGGTGAGACGATAAGACAAGGAAGATCGACGTAAGCTTAGCCCATCATCGAAATTGTGCTCCGGAAAGGACCAAGTAGCACAATTAAAATTAGCATGGTAAGGATGTAGCCGAACAGGCTAGAAATGACGCGATCGGGTACAAACTCGTACATAAAGAAGATTATCAAAAGTTGTTGAACCATAGTGCAGACTCGGTTCACATATCGGTGTTCTTGGTTGACGACAACCCAGAACCTAGGAAAATTGGAATCGGTGAGAAATAACAGTTGACGAAGAACCCATAAAAAGTTATGCAGTTCCATGATATTTTCGAGATACCAGAGTGTAATACTCGATGGTAGATCAGAGTAAGGGTTGGACTGGGGGTATTGCTCTACAGTAGACAAGTGCTAAATCTTGCACGAGAAATGGTATTTAAAAGAGAACATGGTCGGAACCACGATTGTAAAAGGCCATACCCCAGATATAAGATGAACTTATATCAAGGGAATAATTAACTTTAAAAGAAGCTTCGATGAGAAGATGTACATCGGGTCCATGGGCATGAACACAAAGTTCAAGGTCGACTCCCACTTCCTCAATGCATAATCTTCCATTCACCTCTCGTATTTCGAAGATGACATTAGTTGTTGAAAGTTTTACCTGGTGCAATACCAGATAAGTATGACTCGTGAAAACTTTCGGGTTCACACGGTTTAGAGAAAGCATATGTTCAACCCATAGGGGCTTCTTAGAAACATATACCACAAGTTTCAAGAGTAAATAACACAAGCTCGAAAGTAGAGCAAGGTTGAGAAAGTAGATGATACAATTACCAAGGGCATTATGTATCCAAGGGAAGGCTCACAAGGTTATTGAATATGAAGGATGTTGACGGATAAAATCCAACAATGGGCCTGATGGTCCACAAGGGATCTGACGTGAGCATCGGTACTCAACTAGAGGAAGCAAATTATAGAAACAACTGACTAACTCAATTGTCAAATGCAAAGGAATTATGATTTCCAAATCAAGGGATCAGAAGCAATGCTCTGATTAGTGGTGGATAAGTTGAATAGCCTTAGGGTACAATCAAAGACAATTGGATTGGTCGAGAACCAATTCCAGTTAGAAGGATGGCAGCTCAGCCGGAAAATTAATTTATAAGGATCAATGATGATTGCGTGTATTCGCAAACATATTGAGTCAACGGACTCAAAATGATAATGACAAGGAATGCCATTAAGACTACGAGACTTATGGGATTAACCATAATGCAAGCAAGCAAGAATTTCAAGAGCCAAAGGCTCCAGAGGATTTTCGGAAGATCGAATATTATTTTGAAGACTTTTGTGAAACACATGAACAACTGGGGATAAGCGGATATTCGACAAGTGCGAGAATTATCCATAGGGGTATTCAGATGACAAGGACTTGCAAGACAGTAGGCACGAGATATTCTCGGATCAATAGAGAGAATTTCGGGGTATCTTGTAATAACAAGATCAACTGGGAATACAAGTAAGAACGTCAGGTGTACGTATTTATCCATAGGGATATTTCGAGGATAGGGAATTGCAAAAGCAACGGACACAAAGTCTCAAAAGAGTTTCGGCGGGTAACTTCGAAATCTTCTGGTGCAGTCGGCGATCACCTGGACTGAAGGGGCTCTCCGGGAGAAAGTATTTTCGAGAACCTAAAGTCAGATTTTAGTAGAAATCATTTAACCCGAGTAGAAGAGAGTTCAGAGTCCCAGAGTAAAGGTCGAGGAGTAAAAGATCTTAATACCACCCAATGGCGACGTGGGCCCGTAGGACACACAGCCATGTTAGTAAAAGTTTTGCAATGTCTAGACTCGACTTCGGCCAAGGAGTTGGAAGGGGGATTCCTACAGGCAGTCGGCTCTGATACCAACTTGTGACGCCCCCGATTCAATCGTACACTAATCATGCACGCAAATGTGTACGATCAAGATCAGGGACTCACGGGAAGATATCACAACACAACTCTACAAATAAAATAAGTCATACAAGCATCATAATACAAGCCAGGGGCCTCGAGGGCTCGAATACAAGTGCTCGATCATAGACGAGTCAGCGGAAGCAACAATATCTGAGTACAGACATAAGTTAAACAAGTTTGCCTTAAGAAGGCTAGCACAAACTGGGATACAGATCGAAAGAGGCGCAGGCCTCCTGCCTGGGATCCTCCTAAACTACTCCAGGTCGTCGTCAGCGGGCAGCACGTAGTAGTAGGCACCTCCGGTGTAGTAGGGGTCGTCGTCGACGGTGGCGTCTGGCTCCTGGACTCCAGCATCTGGTTGCGACAACCAGAAAGAAAGGAAAGGGGAAAAAGGGGGGAGAAAGCAACCGTGAGTACTCATCCAAAGTACTCGCAAGCAAGGAACTACACTACATATGCATGGGTATATGTGTAAGGAGGCCATATCAGTGGACTGAACTGCAGAATGCCAGAATAAGAGGGGGATAACTAATCCTGTCGAAGACTACGCTTCTGGTCACCTTCGTCTTGCATCAAGTATAAGAGAGTAGATTGAAGTCCTCCAAGTAGCATCTCCAAGTAACATCTCATAGCATAATCCTACCCGGCGATCCCCTCCTCATATCCCTGAGGTAGAGCGACCACCGGTTGTATCTGGCACTTGGAAGGGTGTGTTTTATTAAGTATCCGGTTCTAGTTGTCATAAGGTCAAGGTACAACTCCAAGTCGTCCTGTTACCGAAGATCACGGCTATTCGAATAGATTAACTTCCCTGCAGGGGTGCACCACATAGCCCAACACGCTCGATCCCATTTGGCCGGACACACTTTCCTGGGTCATGCCCGGCCTCGGAAGATCAACACGTCGCAGCCCCACCTAGGCAAAACAGAGAGGCCAGCACGCCGGTCTAAACCTAAGCGCACAGGGGTCTGGGCCCATCGCCCATAGCACACCTGCACGTTGCGTACGCGGCCGAAAGCAGAACTAGCCCCCTTAATACAAGAGCAGGCTTACGTTCCAATCCGGCGCGCGCCGCTCCGTCGCTGACGTCTGAAGTGCTTCGGCTGATACCACGACGTCGGGATACCCATAACTACTCCCACGTAGATGGTTAGTGCGTATAGGCTCGTAGCCAGACTCAGATCAAATACCAAGATCTCGTTAAGCGTGTTAAGTATCCGCGAACGCCGAACAGGGCCAGGCCCACCTGTCTCCTAGGTGGTCTCAACCTGCCCTGTCGCTCCGCCATAAAGATCCACACAGAGGGCCGTCGGGACAAAGGTCCTTTCAGCCCCCAATCCGTGAATCACTCGCGGGTACTCTTCGAGCTGACCCGACTTTAGTCACCATCTGTATAGTATGTATGTATGTATAGTATATACCCGTGATCACCTCCCAGGTGATCACGGCCCGATAGTATAGCAAGGCAGACTGACAAGAATGTAGGGCCAATGATGATAAACTAGCATCCTATACTAAGCATTTAGGATTGCAGGTAAGGTATCAACAGGTGTAGCAACAATGTCAGGCTATGCATCAGAATAGGATCAACAGAAAGCAGTAACATGCTACACTACTCTAATGCAAGCAGTATAGAGAAGAATAGGCGATATCTGGTGATCAAGGGGGGGGGGCTTGCCTGGTTGCTCTGGCAAGAGAGAGGGGTCGTCAACTCCGTAGTCGAACTGGGCAGCAGCAGCGTCGGTCTCGTAGTCTACCGGAGAGAAGAGGGGGAAGAAATAATGAATACAGAGCAAACAAAGCATCACAAAATATAACAAGGCAATACGCGGTGTTCGGTGTGCCCTAACGCGGTAGTAGGTGATACCGGTGAAGGGGGGAAACATCCGGGAAAGTATTCCCGGTGTTTCGTGTTTTCGGGCAGAGGAGCCGGAGGGGGAAAGTTGCGAGTTCGGTATGCTAGGGGTGTGTGGCGGACGAACGGACTGCGTATCCGGAATCGTCTCGTCGTTCTGAGCAACTTTCATGTTGAAAACATTTTAATCCGAGTTACGGATTAAAAGATATGATTTTTAAAGATTTTATTAATTTTGGAATTTAATTATTTATTTAATTAATTCAAAAAAAGGTATTTATGACGTCAGCATGATGTCATGCTGACGTCAGCAGTCAACAGGGGTTGACTGAGTCAACCCTGACATGTGGGTCCAGTGGGACCCACCTGTCATTCTCTATTTAAATTAATTAGGGTTTAGGTTAATCTAATTACAGTTTAATTAAACTTAACTAGTTAATTAATTTAATTAAACCGGATTAATTAACTTAATTAATTAATTAATTAATTAATAATTTATTAAATCATTTACTTTTATTAGTTATATTTATTGTTTTTATTTATTTTATTATTTATTATTTATTTATTTATTTTTATTATCATTAATTTTCTTTTCTTTTTTTTATCGTCCTGGGGGCGGGCCCCATGTGTCGGTGGCCCAGAGGGGCATAACGGGCGTGCGGGTTTTCGGGGGCGGGCGTGCGTCCGAGCGGGCACAACGGGCGTCGGGCGCCGTGTGCAGGGGGTGCGGGCGCAACCCTGAGGGCGCGCGGCGCACGCCGGCGCCGGCGGCCAGGCCAAGGGAGGCGGCGGAGGGACGACGGCTAACGCAGGGCGGAGGGGTCGGAGCTGGGGTGGCCGGCGCGCGACCGGGAGGGAGCGGGGCCGTCGCGGGGAGGCAGGAAGAGGCGGGCGCGTGCTCGCACACGATAGCGCGTCGCGCGGGGCGAGTGCGGTGGCCGGACGCGCGAGGGGCGCACGACGCGCGCCGTCGGGCGTGGCGACCGCTGTGCGGGGCCGCGGCTGGGTGCGGACGGCGCCGGCGACAGAGGGAAAGGGGGGGAGAGGAGGGAGCTCACGGGGGGGGGGAAGTAGGGTCAGGGCAGCGGGGTGGCGAGGAGGTCGTCGGGGACGACGTGCGGCGGGGAAGCAGGCCGGCGGGGGAGGGGCTCCGGTGAGGCAGCGTTCTCCGGGCGCGGTCCCGCGTCAACGTGGTCGTGGACGGGCGGCGGGGCGCCGGTGGGGCGACAGGAGGGGCCGGCTCTGCGAGGGGGGATGACGGCGACGTGGAGGCGGCGCTGGGGCGACGGGATCGGGGGGGGGGGGGGGTTGCCCCGATCCAGATCGGGGAAGGGCGAGAGGGAGGAGTGGGAGAGAATGGGGGCGACGTGGGGGTGGGGGGTTAGGGTTTCAGGGGGATAAGGGGGAGTGGGAGGGTCCGGCCGGGCCAGTGGGCTGGTCTGGCGGCCCGTCGGCTTGCTGGGCCGAGGCCTAGATGGCCAGGGGGGTTCTCTCCCTCTCTTTTTTTTGTTTTACCTTTTGTCTTTTCTTTATATTTATTCTTTTCTGTTTTAGTTTAGTCATACTTTATTTTAGTTTTTATAAAATATGACCATAGCTCCTAAAATAAGGTTTCAGAACATCCCTCTACCATAAAAATTTGGTGGTCAATTAAACTAGTTTAACACTTGTTTATTATTTAAAATCATTTGAATAATTGTTTGCTATGGTTTTATTCACTTTAGAGTATTTAATCATTTCATAAAAGTGTGGCTCCTCCACCATAATTACCTATACAATATTTGGTTCACTCCGAACATTTTAGTTTTAAAATTTGAAAACTTTTGTTGTTTGCCTATGTTTTAAATTCGAATTTGAATCGGGTTCGAATCAACGTGAGTTTAATCACAGTAATGGAGGTGACGTGGCATCATTAGTTTGGGATTACTGTAGTCTAATTATCCGGGCGTCACACTTACCAGAGTGATTGGGCGAGGACTAAGTGTCCTTAGCTCAAGGGGAATAAGGTGAAGACACGGTCTTCTGAGTTGAATCTCAGCCTCCCTAACCAGACGTACAGTTGTCACAGCAACTGGAACTGGTCCAACAAATCCTGTGTCTTCAACAAGTGACTGGTTCTATCTCTTCCCTCCTTTACTTTGAGTTTGTCTTCGTGAAGTCATTACTTATCTGTCTTATCTGATTGACTTCATTGCTTGACTACTATTGTTGATTGGCTTCGTACTATCTTCCATCTTGATCCTACTACCTATTAGTCTTCGTATGTTAACGCTATTGCATACTTGACTATGGCTTGCTTGTTGTATTTTATCTTCCGCTGCATATCAATTAGGTCATTTCTATTGTTTGTCTTTGAAACTTCCACGTTTTGAAGACTTTGATAAAAATCGCCTATTCACCCCCCCCTAGTCGATAACTATCACTTTCAATTGGTATCAGAGCAAGGTACTCCCTTGTTCTGTGTGATTCGGTTTAACCACCTGGAGTTCAGCTATGCCGACTACAGGATTGAGGAATGTATCTTGCCCCACCTTTGACAGTCATGAGTATCCCCGGTGGAAAGCCATGATGAAGAAGCGACTCATGGCTTTGGACAGCGAACTGTGGACCGTCACCGAGATTGGTCTTACCGATCTATGCAAGATGGCGGAGGCTGATGACATTCGCAAGTACACTCTACTAAACCTCACAGCAAAGGATGTCATCTGCTCCTGCCTGTCCCGAAATCAGTTCAGGAACGTCATGCACCTCAATCACGCGAAGCTAATCTGGGACCGACTTTCTGAGGTCTATGATAGTCATCTTAATCGTCATGATCCTTGGCTTGATGACTACAAGGAGTCTCTTAAAGAGATGACCTTTCCACCTGAACCGTCTTCATCTTCACCATGCCTCATGGCAGGGGGTGCTAAGGTAACTGAATGCTATATTTCTGAAACTAGTGATGATGAATCAGGTGATGAATTTGGCCCCAGCTATGTCAAACTTGCTTCCCTTGCCACTAAACAACAAAGAGCTTTGGAAAATATTCAAAACATGCTTAGTAAGAGCGATGATATGTTGGGCGAAGAAATGGATCAGTTAAAAGCTTTGGCTGAGAGTCTTCAGAGACTTCATTCCAAGTTTGACGCCCTTCAAGATCAACATAATGCTCTCTTATCTGATCATGAGAAACTTTCTTCTGAATGTCTTCAAAGAGAGCAAGATCTTGAAAAGATAAGAGTGGATTATGAAGTTCTTCTGAAGAAGCACGATTCATTACTTGCGCAACAGATCAGTCCTGCTCAGGATGAATTTGAACCACCATGCTTAAAATGCATTGAGTGTGATAACGCTGCCTCTGTTGCTGAATGTTCCACTGCTGCTACTGTTACTCTGTCTTCAACTACTGATGTGGTAACTAACCCCTCATTTGAGGATACCACTACTATTGCTGATGAAAATGCTAGGTTGAAGACATTGCTTGAAACAGGAATGTATAAAAGTCTGAAAGGGCATCAGACACTTTGTGATGTCCTCAAAAAGCAGATTCTGAACCGAAACCCTAGGAAAGAGGGTGTTGGGTTCGAGAGGAAAATGAATGCTGATGGTTCCTACTGGAAGCCTGAGCAGTATCCCAAAACCACATGGGTTGCTGCAAAGGAACCTTCAGTGGATCCATCCACTTTATCTGGATTTACCTGTGCTAATCCTATTATCATTGATGAATCCTTTGATGCAAACTATAAACTGTTCAAAAATCAGAATGGTGAAGTGTTTGCCAGGTATATTGGTACTAACTGCAGGAATGGACCTCCTATGAAGAAGATCTGGGTTCCCAAAAGCTGTCTTGAGAATCTTCCAGTGAATGTCATCATGACACCACCAGGGAAGAAGACAAACCCCAGACCAAAGGCATCATATGGTCCAACAGCTTCATACGAACACATGACTCACTTGAGTCACCCTAACGCCAATGTTTTGCAGGAAAATCATACTCAGACTCATGAATATGAGCGTGTGTCTTCAAACCGCTATGTTCATAGAACTAAGAACTTTTCTGCTTATTCACATGAGTATCATTCATCTCCTGCAAGGCTATTTGCTAGGGCTTCTAAGCCAAAATTCTCAGATGCTGCACTTAGACTCATTGCTTCTAAGCCACCCCTGAAAATGTGGGTGGTGAAGAAGAATTAACTCTCTTTTGCAGAATGTTGTCTCCAGCCAGCAATCAAAGGCGTCCGATATAATTGCTGGGGACCTAAAACACAAAGGGACGCATGATAAGATGACTTACTATGTATTCCACATATGAATCACTTACCTGTCATACTGTGTGCTAACTTTCATCTATGTTGTGATAATGCAAGTGTGCATCAACTGCTTATGCTTCACAACATACCTTGTGAAGCCTATCCTCCTAAATGCACTGTAGGGCATGTCACCAAAAGCTTCAGAATGGATTATTGACAGCGGATGCACTAATCATATGACTGGTGATCGAAGTCTTCTCATGGACTCAACCTTACGTCCATCCGACAAGAGTCAAATCACATTTGCTGACACTGGTAAAAGCAAAGTATTGGGTCTAGGTAGAGTTGCAATCTCTAGGGATCAACACATGGATAAAGTGATGCTTGTTCAATCCCTTGGGTTCAACTTAATGTCTGTCTCAATGCTTTGTGACTTAAACATGATTGTGTTATTTGGAAAATATCGTTGCCTTGTACTAATGGAATCTGACAAATCTCTAGTCTTTGAAGGATATAGGAAAGATGATCTATACGTGGTAGATTTCTCAGCAGGTCCACAGCTTGCCGTATGTCTTATCACAAAAGCTTCAGAGTGCTGGCTCTGGCATCAAAGGCTAGGACATGCTGGCATGAGGAACTTACACTCACTTGTCAAGAAGAAGCATGTCATTGGCATCAAAGATGTCAAGTTCAAGAAGAATCATCTGTGTGGTGCCTGTGAAGCTGGAAAGATGACAAGGGCAAAGCACCCCTCGAAGACAATCATGACAACATCTCAACCCTTCGAGTTGTTACACATGGAATTATTTGGACCTACTCACTACTCCACCCTCACAACAACTGCCTGTCTCTATGGCTTCGTCATTGTTGATGACTACTCAAGATACACATGGGTTCATATAATTCTTTACAAGACTGAAGTGCAAGATGTCTTCAGGCGCTTCGCAAATCGAGCAATGAACAATTATGGCGTCAAGATCAAGCATATCAGAAGTGATAATGGCACTGAATTCAATAACATCGGCCTTGATCTGTATCTGGATACAATGGGAATCACTCATGAGTTCTCTGCTCCATACACACCTCAACAAAATGGCATTGTTGAGCGCAAGAATAGAACCCTCATTGAGATGGCTCGAACAATGCTCGACAAGTACAAGACACCAAGAAAGTTCTGGCCTGAAGCTATTGATACTGCATGTCACATCATCAACCATGTGTACATCCACAAGCTTCTGGGCAAAACATCCTATGAGCTCCTTACTGGCAAGAAGCCAAATGTCAGCTACTTCAGAGTCTTTGGTGCTAGGTGTTGGATCAAGGATCCCCATCACAAGTCAAAATTTGAACCCAAAGCTCACGAAGGCTTCATGCTGGCTATGGAAAGGATTCGCACTCCTACAGAGTATTCAACCTCTTCCACTACAAAATCGTTGAAACAGTGAATGTGCGATTTGATGAAACCAATGGTTCACAAAGAGAAATTCTGCCAAGTACACTAGATGAAGCTCCTTCAAGCGAATCTATCAGGCTGATGGGAACTGGTGAAATCATGCCTTCTGAAGCACATCCTGAAGAGGAACTTATCATCTTTGCACCAAATCAACCTGAAGACAATGCTCAGACCGAAGACAATCCTCCCAGTGATGACAATGATCAGCAAGAGCAATGTCTTCGTCCTGTTCATCCTCGTGTTGCAAATGAAGTACAAATCGAGAAGATAATTGACAGCATCAACGCGCCTGGTCCGCTTACTCGCTCAAGAGAACCACAGTTAGGAAACTTCTGTGGGCACTTTTCATTTGTGTCAATATCAGAACCCAAGAAAGTTGCTGAAGCTTTTATGGAACCTGAATGGATTCAAGCCATGCAAGAAGAACTTCAACAGTTCAAGCTGAATAATGTTTGGGAACTTGTCAAGCGACCTGATCCTCGTATGCATAACATTATTGGAACAAAATGGATATATCGAAACAAGCAAGATGAGCATGGTCAAGTCGTCAGAAACAAAGCACGTCTTATGGCACAAGGATATACTCAAGTAGAAGGAATTGATTTTGATGAAACATTTGCCCCTGTGGCTAGACTTGAAGCTATTCACATACTGCTAGCCTACGCTAATCATCACAACATCTTGCTATATCAAATGGATGTAAAGAGTGCATTTCTCAATGGCAAGATTGAAGAAGAAGTATATGTCGCTCAACCACCTGGCTTTGAAGATCCAAAACATCCTGATATGGTGTACAAGCTAAACAAAGCACTGTATGGCCTCAAACAAGCTCCTCGCGCATGGTATGATACGATCAAAGACTTTCTGAAGAGCAAAGGCTTCAAACCAGGATCCCTCGATCCCACACTCTTCACGAAGACATATGATGGCGAACTGTTTGTGTGCCAAATATATGTGGATGACATTATCTTCGGCTGCACCAACCAGAAGTATAGTGATGAGTTTGGATACATGATGCAAGAGCAATATCAGATGTCCATGATGGGAGAACTGAAGTTCTTCCTTGGTCTTCAAATTCGTCAACAATGAAATGGCATCTTCATATCTCAAGAAAAGTACCTCAAAGATTGTCTGAAGAAGTTTGGAATGGAAGACTGCAAAGGTTATACGACGCCAATGCCAGCCAAACACCACCTTGGTCCCGACGACAATGGTAAAGAGTTTGATCAAAAGGTATAGTGCTCCATGATTGTTTCTTTACTTTATCTATGTGCATCTAGGCCAGATATTATGCTTAGTGTTTGCATGTGTGCTCGATTCCAAGCAGCACCAAAGGAATCGCATCACTTAGCTGTGAAGCAAATTCTTCGATATTTGTCTTACACCCCAACACTTGGATTATGGTATCCAAAGGGCTCAAGGTTTGACCTAGTTGGATTCTCGGATGCTGATTATGCTGGTGACAAGGTGGATCGCAAGTCTACATCAGGCGCATGTCATTTTCTTGGTCGATCACTTGTCTGTTGGTCTTCAAAGAAGCAGAACTGTGTATCACTCTCAACTGTCGAATCTGAATACATTGCTGCTGGATCCTGTTGTGCTCAGCTTCTATGGATGAAGCAAACTCTCAAGGATTATGGCATCAACCTGAAACAAGTACCTCTCTTCTGCGACAACGAAAGTGCCATCAAGATAGCCAACAATCCAGTCTAGCACTCGAAGACAAAGCACATTGAAATACGTCATCACTTTCTCAGAGATCATGTTATGAAGAAAGATATAGATATCATGCACGTTAACACTGAAGAGCAACTGGCAGATATCTTCACAAAGCCCTTGGATGAGAGAAGGTTTTGCAAGTTACAGTGTGAGCTAAATATCTTGGAATCCTTGAATGTCCTGTGATCAGGCACACATCCTAACACTTATGCATGTTGATGACTTAGATGTGCAACACACAAAGTAATGTATATCTTCAATCAATGAAGATTTACACTCTGAGTGTGAATACATTAACATGGAATTTGACTTCAGAGCGCCACGATAATTGTGCGCCGTGTCTGGGTCTAATACTTCCTATACGGTGGGTAACGCCACCACCAACTTTCTCTGTTTGAAGTGTTTCATTCATGGCGTTATATTGCAATAACTTCGCATTTGGTTTGTCTTCAGTTTCAATTTATCTTCATGATCTTCTACACTATGATGATTTGATTGTTTTCTGATATATATATATGTACTAGTGTTCTGTCCTCTACAGCATTCACTTATAGTTATGTCTTCAAGATTGGATCTTTTGAACTAAGTGAATGTGATCGGACCCTAACCTCTCTATGCTTCCTATCTCAAACTCTATCTGTCCAAATCATATGCATTCTATTGAAACTGTCGAATGTCTTCTCTGCGTCCTAGCCAGCAGAAGGCAAAGAGACAAACATTAAATATGTTTTAAATGACTTATCTTTATTGTTGAAATCCGGAGAAGCCGTAACAACTCTCCGACATGCCTGGCGGGCATGGAAACGTGGGACAATTCTAAGTATGTTGCATGCTTGCCACGTACCCCTCAGATGTGAACCGTTAGGGGCACCAGCATAATTGCGCTGTGTCTCTCACCTACTTATAAATACTTGTCCCCTGTGGTACAAAAATCCTTCTTCCACCTCTCCACCTCCATCAAAACCCTAGCACCACCGCTAGCTCGCGACGACACCGGCGACGAAGCGCTTAGCTGCCGTGACTTCTCCGACGCCGTCCTCACGCCGGCCGCTGACATCGTCCTCTCCGCCGTCGCCGTAGGTATCCTCCATCGCCAAGTTAGGGCACGGTGGGATGAACTGCTCGGTCTCCTATTCTTCCCATCTAGCAGTTCTTCGTGCGGTAATTATAACTCTATTTTTACCACCTTTTTGATCTTCAAGATTCATCCTGTTTACCATAAGTAGTTTCTGCCTATTCAATGTTAGATCTATTCTATCTGCATCTCATACTGCCGAGTCAATTCACTTAGATTTCCTGTCTAGTTTGATTCCTCACTTGTACTCATTCACGGATTGGTACAAATCTGGAACCAATTCACCTAGAGAAGTGAATGTCTTCGCATCATGAGGTCAATATCTTCAAACTGATTTATCTTCAAAATCTTCTGAGAATGCATATGACCTCTTCCCCTTCCCTCGCATCTCTAATGATGTCACAGGTACATGTCCGTGGGAGAATCCCTTGGTTCTCATAGTCTGCATTCGTTTGCAGAATACTTACAGCATCATATCAATCCTCTTGAAGCTAGTTCCTGCTTGACCAGCAAGCGTAAATCTCTGAAGCCTCTGAACGTATTAAAGACATTCAGCTTGAAGTTCATGGCTACAGAAAAATCAGCAAGGGTGGCAGACAGCGTCATGGGGGAACATCAAGGGATCTGCCTGATGATCTGGCAGAAATGTATAAAACAGATCCTGGAGAAGATTACAATCAACGCAAGACTCAAATCCAATGGATTCGACGCTATTGGGCTGAACAATGGTACAAGTACAAGTTCGTCACCCAGCAGTACGCAGAGAAAAATGCTATGAAGAGCCCTTGGGGTGATATTCACTATCGAGGCCTTCCCCCCAAGAACAAAGCTGAAGCCATTGCGCAAGAATTCTATCCTTGCATGGTCCGTGGACCACAGCCTGAAGAAGCCGACCCATCATCATTGCTCTGGTGTCATGACGACAATATCTTCAAGCGCAACTTCCAGTTTGCTAAGGCCTCAGCAAAAGAAAACAAGAAATCACGGGGATTAGACTTCAATCCTGGTCCCTCTGCTCCCCGTGATGATGGCACACGTGAAGCTGAAGAAAACAGAATTGGACCCTTTGCAAACCTTGATGGCCTCATCTCCTACATCTTGGTACAAGGTGCCAAAGTGGATCATTCTGACAATGAGGCTGATTCTAATGAAGCCCCAGCTCCTCCTCCAAGGCCGCAGAAGCCAAAGAAAATTAAGGCTTCATCATCAGCTGCACCTCCAAAAGCTTCTCGTGTGAAGCCACTGGCCACTGCACCTCCTGAAGCCAGTGTGCAGTCTGAAGATCAATCCCACATCTCCAAAAAGACGGAGAAGAAAAAGCAACTTGTCAGGCATACTGATCAAGCCTTGACTCCTGCCGCCATTCTGCATGAAGAACCCATTGATCTATCAAGTGATGGAAGATCTTGCTGATGATGCCCTTGAGCAACTGATAAAGAGCAAGGAAGAAGCAAAAATCTTCAACAATTTGCCTCTCTTTGATGTGGCCATCATCCACGATTTCATTGATGAGTGGTTCGACACCCCCAATGTCAGCTTTGAAGATTTACAGCTTCCCATTGGCCTCAGTGTCGCCTTTAATGGTGCCATTGCTACTGAGCTGGCTCTCGCTCAGCGAATCGTTGAGCTCAAGAACAAGATTGATTATGAGAAGTCTCAATTCAAGAAGCATGTGGCCAAGCTAAGTGTTCAAGACGTCTGAAACTTCAAAGTCATGCTGCATGAGCTTAAAGAAGCTTTTCTGAAGAAGCGCCAAGAAGCTCAAGGCTCTCGTGAGCCCATGAAGCGTTTGGCTGATAAGTGTGTGCTTGCCTACAATGAGGCTGAGAAGCGCAAGTCACTTGGCCGTCCTGGCATTGACCCCAGGATGGCTGCAAACAAAAAGAAGAAGCTTTCTGCTGACCAGCCTGCACGTTCAAGCCAAGAAGCCCCACGCATTATCTTCCCAAGCAACATGACTGGCTCAAAGCCAAAGGTCACAACAACCGCTTCAGAACAGAAGAAGACGAGGGCTGCCGAGGCTGAAGCCAGAAAGAGGAAGAACACTGAAGCCTCTGATGCTGCTCCCTCCAAGAAGAAGCGCAAGACCAAGAAGAGTCAGGCTGCTCCCACAGAGCCCCTTGTTGTTGAACCCATCTCAGTGGTTCGTCCTGCATCTGCATCCCAAGAACTTCGCATGACTGTTCATGAGCCTGCTTCCACAGAGGCTCCTGAAGCTGAAGATATACCAGCAGCTGAACCCACCGCTGCTGAAGACATTGGTCATCATGACAATGTTGAAGATGATGAAGTTCTTCCTCAGATCGAATATAATGTGGTATCATCGCTTGTTCGTATGAACAGCGAAAACATCAGCATTGGTCGTCCTCTGACGCCAATTGCTCAGGATGCATCGTGGTTGATCACCCACAGCAACAAGACTCCCCCAGTACTCCCCAACATCAACAAACCACACCATCCGTCCAAGTTGAAGAGGATGAGGACCTGCCCACTCCATCCCCAAAGGCGTCGCCTGTACTACAAAGGCTTCGCAAAGGACCAAGGCCTCAAGTCCCTCTTCCGAGCGTTCCAGAAGGAGAAGTGCACCGTCAACCTGTTGCATGTCAAGTGTTCTCTGAAGCCAATCCAACTATGAATGTCTCTGTGTCAGAAGCACAAGCTGTTGAAGACAATCCAGCTGCATCAGCCGATGAGGAACGTCAAGAAGAACGTGTCCAAACTCCCCCATGCCTGAAGAAACAGTTCATGAAGTGAACGTGTCTGTGCCTGACCCTCCAGCTCCTCAAGTGGAGGTTGAAAATCCTGAAGCTGCCACAACCAACGCAAGTGAAGCCAATGACGAGCTTGAACCAACTAGTGTGCCTGAAGCTAATGAGGCCACTGCACCTGAAGCTAATGAGGCAACTGCTCCTGAAGCACCTGTTGTGCAGCCTGAAGCCTCAGCTGCTGCCGCTGCTCCTGTTCCGCCCCCAAGGCCCTATACAATCGAGCAAGCATACAACCATGGCGAGCTAATCACAGTAAGATGGCCCATTCTGGTCCCTCCGCCTAATGTCTCTGGTCCTCAATTTGACTATCACATTGAGCATAGGCCTCAGGTCCAGAAGCCCAAGCCAAGACTGCCAAGGTTTCCAGGTATTGCAAACTCACCAGGGTCTTTCAATGCAAATGGCTTCAAGAGCCACAACACATTCTTTGACAGCTCGAAGAACCCCTACACGAAGCCAAGAATATCATCAGATCGGTTCTGGAGTCATCAGCAGTGAAGCTATTACTCCTGTGTTCTATATGATCAAGGGCGCATTTTCCCTCATATGTGCCTCGACACTAAAGCCATTACTGGACTGCCCTACTTAGAAGAAGCACTTGACTGCTTTCGTGATGCTGGGCTGCTCAGTTTTGTCACAGATAAAGAACACTGGAATGAAGAGCTATTGCTTCAATTCTATGCTACTCTGCACATTCGCGGCTACAACAGAGATATCAAGACATGGATTCTAGAGTGGATGACAGGAAATGTTCATCATGAAGCCAAAGCTCTCGACATCATTCAGCTTACAGGCCTATCCACTCCCGGAGAACTCTATGAACCTGGTTGTCAAAATCACTGCAATGCTTTGGAAAGCATCTTCCATAAGTCTGAACCCAATATGAGTCAGATGCTGATGTGACGCCCCCGATTCAATCGTACACTAATCATGCACGCAAATGTGTACGATCAAGATCAGGGACTCACGGGAAGATATCACAACACAACTCTAAAACAAAAATAAGTCATACAAGCATCATAATACAAGCCAGGGGCCTCGAGGGCTCGAATACAAGTGCTCGATCATAGACGAGTCAGCGGAAGCAACAATATCTGAGTACAGACATAAGTTAAACAAGTTTGCCTTAAGAAGGCTAGCACAAACTGGGATACAGATCGAAAGAGGCGCAGGCCTCCTGCCTGGGATCCTCCTAACTACTCCAGGTCGTCGTCAGCGGGCAGCACGTAGTAGTAGGCACCTCCGTGTAGTAGGGGTCGTCGTCGACGGTGGCGTCTGGCTCCTGGACTCCAGCATCTGGTTGCGACAACCAGAAAGAAAGGAAAGGGGAAAAGGGGGGAGAAAGCAACCGTGAGTACTCATCCAAAGTACTCGCAAGCAAGGAACTACACTACATATGCATGGGTATATGTGTAAGGAGGCCATATCAGTGGACTGAACTGCAGAATGCCAGAATAAGAGGGGGATAACTAATCCTGTCGAAGACTACGCTTCTCGCAGCCACCGTCTTGCATCAAGTAGAAGAGAGTAGATTGAAGTCCTCCAAGTAGCATCTCCAAGTAGCATCTCCAAATAGCATCTCATAGCATAATCCTACCCGGCGATCCCCTCCTCATATCCCTGAGGTAGAGCGACCACCGGTTGTATCTGGCACTTGGAAGGGTGTGTTTTATTAAGTATCCGGTTCTAGTTGTCATAAGGTCAAGGTACAACTCCAAGTCGTCCTGTTACCGAAGATCACGGCTATTCGAATAGATTAACTTCCCTGCAGGGGTGCACCAACTTACCCAACACGCTTGATCCCATTTGGCCGGACACACTTTCCTGGGTCATGCCCGGCCGCGGAAGATCAACACGTCGCAGCCCCACCTAGGCACAACAGAGAGGCCAGCACGCCGGTCTAAACCTAAGCGCGCAGGGGTCTGGGCCCATCGCCCTGAGCACACCTGCACGTTGCGTCGGCGGCCGGAAGCAGACCTAGCCTAGCAGGCGTTCCAGTCCAATCCGGCGCGCGCCGCTCCGTCGCTGACGTCTGAAGTGCTTCGGCTGATACCACGACGTCGGGATACCCATAACTACTCCCACGTAGATGGTTAGTGCGTATAGGCTCGTAGCCAACTCAGATCAAATACCAAGATCTCGTTAAGCGTGTTAAGTATCCGCGAACGCTGAACAGGGCCAGGCCCACCTCTCTCCTAGGCGGTCTCAACCTGTCCTGTCGCTCTACCACAAAGATCCACACAGAGGGTCGTCGGGACAAAGGTCCTTTCAGCCCCCAATCCGTGAATCACTCGCGGGTACTCTTCGAGCTGACCCGACTTTAGTCACCATCTGTATAGTATGTATGTATGTATAGTATATACCCGTGATCACCTCCCGAGTGATCACGGCCCAATAGTATAGCAAGGCAGACTGACAAGAATGTAGGGCCAATGATGATAAACTAGCATCCTATACTAAGCATTTAGGATTGCAGGTAAGGTATCAATAGATGTAGCAACAATGTCAGGCTATGCATCAGAATAGGATCAACGGAAAGCAGTAACAGGCTACACTACTCTAATGCAAGCAGTATAGAGAAGAGTAGGCGATATCTGGTGATCAAAAGGGGGGGCTTGCCTGGTTGCTCTGGCAAGAAGGACGAGTCACCAACACCGTAGTCGAACTGGGGGTCGCCGGCAATCTTGGGGTCTATCGGAAAGAAGTAACGGAGAGGGAACACAATAAATAACAGAGCAATCAAGGCATCACAAAGCGTAACAAGACAATACGCGGTGTTCAGTGTGCCCTAACGCGGTAGTAGGTGATACCGGTGAAGGGGGGGAAACATCCGGGAAAATATCCCCGGTGTTTCGTGTTTTCGGGCAGAGGAGCCGGAGGGGGAAAGTTGCGGGTTCGATAGGTTAGGGGTGTGCGGCGGACGAACGGACTGCGTATCCGGATACGTCTCGTCGTTCTGAGCAACTTTCATGTTGAAAACATTTTAATCCGAGGTACGGATTAAAAGATATGATTTCCTAAAGATTTTATTAATTTCTGGAATTTAATTAGTTATTTATATTAATTCGAAAATGGAATAATGACATCAGCATGATGTCATGCTGATGTCAGCAGTCAACAGAGTTGACTGGTCAACTTGACCAGTGGGTCCCATTGGTCAGTGACACATATTTAATTAAACATTTTAATTAACCTAATTAGTAATAATAGGGGGTGGGCCCCACTGTCATACTCTGTTAGCTAATTAACAGTAGTTAATTAGGTTAATTAGTCATCAGATTAATTAATCTTAATTAGCTAAGTTAATCAGAATTAATTAAGTTAATTAATTAATTATTTTTATTATTTAATATTGATTTATTTTTTTTATATTATTATTTTTTTAACTCCTTTTTTTAACAGACACGTTCTCTGGGGACGTGGGGCCCCTTCGTCATTGACTTAGAGGCCATAGTGGCCCGGGTAAACGGGCAGCGGTGCGGGCGCTCGGGCGTGGGCGCCCGAAGGGAGACCCAGGGCGCGGCGAGTGTTCGCCGGACCGTGACCAAGGGGCGGAGGTGGGACGGCGAGCGGCGGCAGCCACTGCGGGAACCGCAAGCGGGGCAGGGGCGAAAGCGGACGGGGCGGTGGAGGCGTCCGGGGGTAGCAGCGGGGGGAGGCGGCCACGGTGGGCGCGCACGGGGAGGGGCGCGTGCTAGGCACGGCCACGGTGTAGCCTCGGGCGGACGACGGGTGCGGGGAGAGGACGAGAGGGGGCGCGGGGGCGCGGCCATGGGCGCGGCCGGAGCCGGTCGGAGCACGGCCAGGGGGCGCGAGGGCCACATAGAGGGCGGGGCGGACACGGGACAGAGGGGTGGCGCGCTCGGCACAGGAGCTCACCGTGGGATGGTGGGGTCTAGGCAGCGGGGGGTTGAGGAGGGAGACGGCGACGACGCGCGACGGGGAGGCAGGCCGGTGGGGAAGTCCGGCGGGGCTACGTGGTGGTCTTCGGGCGGCGCCGGCGAGCGGTCGATCCAGGCGGCGGGGTCATGGTCGCCGCCAGCGCGGCGAGGGGCGCCGTCGAGGGAGAGGGCACGGGGTGCGATGCCGAGGGCGGGGGCCGGCGAGCAGGCTCCGGCGTCGGGGTTCGGCCCGATCCAGTTCTGGATCGCGGGGGATGGGGAGCGAGAGGGGGAGTGGGGTTTCATCCCCGATCCAGATCGGATCGGGAGGGGGAGAGGGAGTGGCGATGTGGGGAGGGAGTGGGAGCGAGTGGGTTAGGGTTTCGGTCGCCACGGGGTTATGGGGAGTGGGGTGGCCGGCTGGGCCGGCTAGGCGGCCTGCTGGGCCGAAGCCCAGTGAGGGGGGGGGTCCTTTTGTTTTTGTCTGTTTTATCTTTTATCTTTTTATTTATTTTATTTTCTATTTTAAATCGTTTTAAATTACTTACGCATTTTATAAAAATGGGTTTGTTGCACCATAATTACCTTTGTAATATTTAGTACAATCCAAACATTTTTGTTTTAATTTTTGAAAACTTTTATTGTTATCATTAATTTGAATTTTGAATTTTGGACCGGATTTGTCCTAACGATAGCTTAGCAGCAGTAATCGTGGTGACATGGCACCATTAGCGTGGGATCATTGTAGCCTAATTATCCGGGCGTCACAATTCTCCTCCACTACAAGAAATCTTGTCCCGAGATTTAAGAGGGGGAGTAAGGGGGAACGGATTTGGTTTCGAAATTCTAACGAGTCTTCTCGGACTTTGTTGCTCTTCTCAAAGAGGTCGATCCATAACGTTGATGTCTTCAGAGCTCGGCTTCAGGTCATCATGATGAAGTCGTCCTCTTTTTCTCTTTGGGGAACTCCAACGTACTTACGAATAGGTAAGGGGCAGCTCGGCTACAACAGAATGCTTATGAGGGAAACATCCTGGGGTTAACCCATGAATGAGCATAAGATTATCTCTCGTTTTGAACAAATAAAATACATCGAGAGTAAGGTACGAAGGTACAATGAGAGGGTCCAAGCGGATAGATAGCTGCTCAAAGTCTGAACCAGAGCGAGAAGGGATTCAGAGCAGCGAGAGTAAGTATAGGGCCTTATACGAGAATAGAGCACTAGGAAGGTGGCTCGTGAATTACACACAAGGTCATGTGCGAGGAACAACCTTGAGAGCAGGTGGTGTACAGGAGAGTCAGGTTTCGATCATGTGGAACTGTGGGTTATGGGCCCACCATGTGGGTTAAACGTTGAAAGAGCGGTGACATCTTGCACGGCTATGATAGCAAGGCATGCCAGAGAATGACCTGTCAGTTATGTCGGTAACAATGTCGGTACCAAGGGCGAGGGACGAAGAGAACCATCTTCCTGCTCGTTGAACGAGGCGGACCAATAGGCAAAGTTCTCGTCCATCGGTGGTTACCGGAATGTCATCACCAAAATAACAGGGTCTTTCTGACAGAATTGTACACCGAGGTGTTTACAAAAGCAGGAGAATATTACTGCTTAGATCTCATAGATCACAAGAAAGGTTAAACCAAACAATGGAAAGGAAGATATGATTATCAGATTTAACCAGAACAATGGAAAGGAAAATGTGTTTAAACACATATTTCAGGGGTATATCCTTCCCAAGGATTAGCAGAGCATGATATCCATGACAGGATATAATGTAGAAAACTCTTTAGGTAGGGGAGAGAATTTTCATAACATTACCCATACATCGGTGTTTGGATAATTGAGCAGGAAACATTTAGCATTGGGCTTCAAATGTTCTTATTGAAAATCGAAGTACCACAGACATGCTTCGAGATAGCATTGACATGGTCTTCATGTAAAGGTCATACTTCGGATACACAAAGGATTCATCAGGAATAACTTATAGAATAAGTCTTACAATTTCCTCCAGGAAGAATGGTTATCCTTGCAAAAGAATTTATAATGATCGGTCCTCCACCCGGGGGGGGGGGTGCTAGGCATGACATCAAGTTACCGGTTCATCAAAGGACCAATATCATAACTCTTGGAAAGTTGTCCCAACCATCATATCTGACCGAGATTCAGATCCGATTGGTGTCATGATACCTCAGACTCAGGATGTCCGAGAAGAAAAGGTGCCACACAAATAGACGAAGTGACATTTCAAGATTCTCAGGAAATGAACTACGGGAGCGGGTTCTTGAAGCAACAATTCATCCTTAAACCAAGGAGGGGATGAGAAGGTGGCTGATGGGCTCAGCGACAACTCATCGAGAATTCCAAACGGATGGCTTTCCACAATAAGGTGAACAAGAAGATGACACTTGTCAATTCAAATGATATAATGTTGTATGCCCGAGGAAAGACATACACCATTAAACATTGCTTGAAAGGTGCGCCCGAGATATGGGCCGGGTTTGCACGATCAATGTTAGAATGGTGATTTGACGAACAAAAGAATTGGAATGAAACTCAACCATTCACTCCAAAGCAATAGGGTTGCTAGAAGTTTTGAATTCACACATCATAGTTCAAATGTCGGTATTCTGGTTAGAATCAATACGGGGACCAAGAAAGAATGGTGATGGTGAGAAGTATTTCTATGTCAAGAATTCTCAAGAGGTGGAACAAATCTCAGAATATTCTTGACATAAAGGATGGTAAAACTCCAAGGTAAAGAAGAACAATTGCTGGATAGCAAGGAACTCAAGGTATAACACCAAACATGAACAAGCTTGTGTTGGTGGGAAGGCAATAAAGTGGCCGATGATAATACAATCCATCAAGGGCAAGGATGGTATTTCTCACCATGAATTCAATTGATATCCTGGATGAGCTCAGAATGTTGATGATCACGACACCTTTGTCTCGAGAGTTCATGAAGATGTAATCGATCGGCGACGTCAACAAGTCAATGTAATGATGAAGTGAAAGGTTATTGGAACCAAGGGTACGACACAAACTCGAAACCAAGCTTGTTGTTCAAGGCGAAATGATATGACGATGAGGATCGACGTAAGGTTAGTTCATCGTCGAAAATTGTGCTCCGTGAAGAAGGACCGGGTAGCACAGTTAAAATCATCACGACAATGATATAGCCAAACAGGCTAGGAATGGCGTGATCGGGTACAAACTCGTACTTATAGAAGCTTACTGAAGAGTTGTTGAACCGTAGTGCGGACTCGGTTCAGTTATTGGTGTCTTTGAGTGTTTAAAAACTCAGAGCCCGTGAAAAATTGGAATCAATGGGAATGTAGCACTTGATGAAGAACTCATGAAGTTACGCAGTTCCATGATAATCTCGAGATACTAGGGGGTAATACTCGATGATAGATCAATGTAGAGGTTGGACTAGGCTATTGCTCTACAGAAGACCAGTGCTTAAACTTGCACGAGAAATGGTATTTAAAAGAGAACATGGTCGGAACCACGATTGCAAAAGGCCAGATCCCAGATATAAGATGAACTTATACCAAAGGGATAATTAATTTAAGAGAAGGTTTAATGATAAGATCTACATCGTGTCCATGGGCATGAACACAAGTTCAAGGTCGACTCCCACTTCTCCAATGCATAACCTTTCATTCACTTCTCACTTTCGAGGAGGTTGTAGTGTTGAAATTTTATCTGGCAAAATACCAGGAGTGTATGACTCGTGAAAACTTTCTAGTTCACACATATTAAGGAAGGTATAGGTTCAACCCGTCAGGGTATAGTGGAAACATATACCACAAGCTTCCATAGTAAATACCACCAGCTCGAAAGCAGAGCATGGTTAGCCAAGCAGATGATACAATTTACCAAAGGCACTATGTATCAGGGGAAGAACTCACAAGGTGATTGACTATGAAAGACACCGTCGGATAACATTTCAACAATGGATCTGGTGGTCCATAAGGGATCTGATGTGAGCATCGGTACTCAACCAGAAGAAGAAAGCATGCAAGGAGATCAGATGATAGAAACAACTGACGACTTCAAGGCTCAATTGCAAAGGAATGATGAATTCCAAGACAAGGGATCAAAAGCAATACTCTGATTACGGACGTATAAGTTGAATAGCCTTAGGGGTACAATCGATGGCAATTTGATTGGTCGAGATCCAGCTCATGTTTACAATGGTGTATGAGACGGAAAGATAATTTAAAAGGATCAACTAATGATTGTGTGCATTCACACTCATGTTGATTCAATAGGATCAAAATGACGGTGCCTAAGGATACTGACAAGTATTGTCAGACATAGGGAAAGCATCCATAATGCAAGCAGACAAGTATTGCAGAGCAATAAGCTACTAAGGATTTTTGGAGGGTCGAATAGTATTTTGAAGACCAATGTGAAACACATGAACTAGGTATGAACGGATACTCGATAAGGGCGAGAAATTATCCGTAAGGGTATTCAGGTGGCAAGGAACTGCAAGGCAGTAGGCACAAAATATTCTCGGAACAATAGAAAGGATTTCAAGGTATCTTGTAATAACAAGATCAACTGGGAATAAAAGTAAGAACGTCAAGTGTATGTATTTATCCATAAGGATATTTCGGTGGAAGGGAATTGCAAAAGCAATGAGCACAAGGTCTCGAGAGAAAATCGGAGAGTATCTTCGAAATCTTCTGGTGCAGCCAGCGATCATCTGGACTGAAGGGGCTCTCCGGGAGAAAGTATTATCAAGAACCTAGAGTCGGAGTTAGTAAAATCGTTTAACCCGAATAGAATAGAGTTCAGAATCCCAGAGTAAAGGCCGAGGAGTAAAAGATCCTAGTACCACCCAATGGCGACGTGGGCCCGTAAGGCACACAGCCATGTTAGTAAAAGTTTTGTAATGTCTAGACTCGACTTCGGCCAATGAGTTGGGAAGGGGGATTCCTACAGGCAGTCGACTCTGATACCAACTTGTGACACCCCCGATTCAATCGTACACTAATCATGCACGCAAATGTGTACGATCAAGATCAGGGACTCACAGGAAGATATCACAACACAACTCTAAAACAAAAATAAGTCATACAAGCATCATAATACAAGCCAGGGGCCTCGAGGGCTCGAATACAAGTGCTCGATCATAGACGAGTCAGCGGAAGCAACAATATCTGAGTACAGACATAAGTTAAACAAGTTTGCCTTAAGAAGGCTAGCACAAACTGGGATACAGATCGAAAGAGGCGCAGGCCTCCTGCCTGGGATCCTCCTAAACTACTCCAGGTCGTCGCCAGCGGGCAGCACGTAGTAGTAGGCACCTCCGGTGTAGTAGGGGTCGTCGTCGACGGTGGCGTCTGGCTCCTGGACTCCAGCATCTGGTTGCGACAACCAGAAAGAAAGGAAAGGGGAAAAGGGGGGAGAAAGCAACCGTGAGTACTCATCCAAAGTACTCGCAAGCAAGGAACTACACTACATATGCATGGGTATATGTGTAAGGAGGCCATATCAGTGGACTGAACTGTAGAATGCCAGAATAAGAGGGGGATAACTAATCCTGTCGAAGACTACGCTTCTCGCAGCCACCGTCTTGCATCAAGTAGAAGAGAGTAGATTGAAGTCCTCCAAGTAGCATCTCCAAGTAGCATCTCCAAATAGCATCTCATAGCATAATCCTACCCGGCGATCCCCTCCTCATATCCCTGAGGTAGAGCGACCACCGGTTGTATCTGGCACTTGGAAGGGTGTGTTTTATTAAGTATCTGGTTCTAGTTGTCATAAGGTCAAGGTACAACTCCAAGTCGTCCTGTTACCGAAGATCACGGCTATTCGAATAGATTAACTTCCCTGCAGGGGTGCACCAACTTACCCAACACGCTTGATCCCATTTGGCCGGACACACTTTCCTGGGTCATGCCCGGCCGCGGAAGATCAACACGTCGCAGCCCCACCTAGGCACAACAGAGAGGCCAGCACGCCGGTCTAAACCTAAGCGTGCAGGGGTCTGGGCCCATCGCCCTGAGCACACCTGCACGTTGCGTCGGCGGCCGGAAGCAGACCTAGCCTAGCAGGCGTTCCAGTCCAATCCGGCGCGCGTCGCTCCGTCGCTGACGTCTGAAGTGCTTTAGCTGATACCACGACGTCGGGATACCCATAACTACTCCCACGTAGATGGTTAGTGCATATAGGCTCGTAGCCAACTCAGATCAAATACCAAGATCTCGTTAAGCGTGTTAAGTATCCGCGAACGCTGAACAGGGCCAGGCCCACCTCTCTCCTAGGCGGTCTCAACCTGTCCTGTCGCTCCGCCACAAAGATCCACACAGAGGGCCGTCGGGACAAAGGTCCTTTCAGCCCCCAATCCGTGAATCACTCGCGGGTACTCTTCGAGCTGACCCGACTTTAGTCACCATCTGTATAGTATGTATGTATGTATAGTATATACCCGTGATCACCTCCCGAGTGATCACGGCCCAATAGTATAGCAAGGTAGACTGACAAGAATGTAGGGCCAATGATGATAAACTAGCATCCTATACTAAGCATTTAGGATTGCAGGTAAGGTATCAACAGATGTAGCAACAATGTCAGGCTATGCATCAGAATAGGATCAACGGAAAGCAGTAACAGGCTACACTACTCTAATGCAAGCAGTATAGAGAAGAGTAGGCGATATCTGGTGATCAAAAGGGGGGGCTTGCCTGGTTGCTCTGGCAAGAAGGACGAGTCACCAACACCGTAGTCGAACTAGGGGTTGCCGGCAGTCTTGGGGTCTATCGGAAAGAAGTAACAGAGAGGGAACACAATAAATAACAGAGCAATCAAGGCATCACAAAGCGTAACAAGACAATACGCGGTGTTCGGTGTGCCCTAACGCGGTAGTAGGTGATACCGGTGAAGGGGGGGAAACATCCGGGAAAATATCCCCGGTGTTTCGTGTTTTCGGGCAGAGGAGCCGGAGGGGGAAAGTTGCGGGTTCGATAGGTTAGGTGTGTGCGGCGGACGAACGGACTGCGTATCCAGATACGTCTCGTCGTTCTGAGCAACTTTCATGTTGAAAACATTTTAATTCGAGTTACGGATTAAAAGATATGATTTTCTAAAGATTTTATTAATTTTTGGAATTTAATTAGTTATTTGAATTAATTCGAAAATGGAATAATGACATCACCATGATGTCATGCTGATGTCAGCAGTCAACAGAGTTGACTGGTCAACTTGACCAGTGGGTCCCACTGGTCAGTGACACATATTTAATTAAACATTTTAATTAACTTAATTAGTAATAATAGGGGGTGGGCCCCACTGTCATACTCTGTTAGCTAATTAACAATAGTTAATTAGGTTAATTAGTCATCAGATTAATTAATCTTAATTAGCTAAGTTAATCAGAATTAATTAAGTTAATTAATTAATTATTTTTATTATTTAATATTGATTTTTTTTAACTCCTTTTTTTAACAGACACGTTCTCTGGGGACGTGGGGCCCCTTCGTCATTGACTTAGAGGCCATAGTGGCCCGGGTAAACGGGCAGCGGTGCGGGCGCTCGGGCGTGGGCGCCCGAAGGGAGACCCAGGGCGCGGCGAGTGTTCGTCGGACCGTGACCAAGGGGCGGAGGTGGGACGGCGAGCGGCGGCAGCCACTTCGGGAACCGCAAGCGGGGCAGGGGCGAAAGCGGACGGGGCAGTGGAGGCGTCCAGGGGTAGCAGCGGGGGGAGGCGGCCACGGTGGGCGCGCACGGGGAGGGGCGCGTGCTAGGCACGGCCACGGTGTAGCCTCGGGCGGACGACGGGTGCGGGGAGAGGACGAGAGGGGGCGTGGGGGCGCGGCCATGGGCGCGGCCGGAGCCGGTCGGAGCACGGCCAGGGGGCGCGAGGGCCACATAGAGGGCGGGGCGGACACGGGACAGAGGGGTGGCGCGCTCGGCACAGGAGCTCACCGTGGGATGGTGGGGTCTAGGCAGCGGGGGGTTGAGGAGGGAGACGGCGACGACGCGCGACGGGGAGCCAGGCCGGTGGGGAAGTCCGGCGGGGCTACGTGGTGGTCTTCGGGCGGCGCTGGCGAGCGGTCGATCCAGGCGGCAGGGTCATGGTCGCCGCCAGCGCGGCGAGAGGCGCCGTCGAGGGAGAGGGCACGGGGTGCGATGCCGAGGGCGGGGGCCGGCGAGCAGGCTCCGGCGTCGGGGTTCGGCCCGATCCAGTTCTGGATCGCGGGGGATGGGGAGCGAGAGGGGGAGTGGGCTTTCATCCCCGATCCAGATCGGATCGGGAGGGGGAGAGGGAGTGGCGATGTGGGGAGGGAGTGGGAGCGAGTGGGTTAGGGTTTCGGTCGCCATGGGGTTATGGGGAGTGGGGTGGCCGGCTGGGCCGGCTAGGCGGCCTGCTGGGCCGAAGCCCAGTGAGGGGGGGGGGGTCCTTTTGTTTTTGTCTGTTTTATCTTTTATCTTTTTATTTATTTTATTTTCTATTTTAAATCGTTTTAAATTACTTACGCATTTTATAAAAATGGGTTTGTTGCACCATAATTACCTTTGTAATATTTAGTACAATCCAAACATTTTTGTTTTAATTTTTGAAAACTTTTATTGTTATCATTAATTTGAATTTTGAATTTTGGACCGGATTTGTCCTAACGATAGCTTAGCAGCAGTAATCGTGGTGACGTGGCACCATTAGCGTGGGATCACTGTAGCCTAATTATCCGGGCGTCACAGCTGAGCATGATGAAGCCTTTGCCACGTGATGCTAAATATCCAACAGAGTTCTTTGTTGAAGACCTTGAGTATCTTCCACGCACCATATATCACATCATTAGGCGAACTCTATGGCCTATCAAAGGACATTCATCAGCGGCAAAGCTTGAAGGAGCTATGAAGACTTTGGTCTTCTACATTCTCAATGGCATCAGCTTCAATGCGCAAGACTTCTTCATCAGGCAACTTGCTGCTTCCGGCTCTGACCTATTTGGTCTGAAGTTTTATGCTCCATGGGTCAAGCGCCTCATCAAGCGACACTCATCTGTCAACTATCAACCATCTGCTCGCAATCATGTGATTTTTCTACCAGAGGTTGATATGTCAGTTGAAGCTATATACCCTGAACCTCCCAAGAAGCCTCTTTGTCTTCAGAATGCCGAGCACCAAAGCTTCACTCAACCCATTGAAGGTGTTCAAGCAGCAACACAAATCTATCCATTGGCTGGAAATACTCGTCTGCCTCATCGAGCACCTACTGAAGCCACTGAAAGCACCATTGCCCAAAGGCCTCGGAAGCGTTCTTGCGTTCTCAATGGCCGAGAACTTCTTGTGGCCCTTCATCAAAAACAGGATAAGCATCATTTCTGGCTCAAGAGACAGATGCAAAGCCTCTTGGTGGATGTCAATCGCATTCGCAACCTTGCCACCAAGAATGCCTTTGTTGCTCATGAAACTTGCCGGCGATCATGGAAGAGCTTGACCCTGCTTAGTGCTGAAGCAGATCTTCAAGACGATGGCTTCAATGAACGATTCCAGTTTGACTCCACTCCTCCACGGACTGCTGTCCTACGTCGTACTCCATCTCTTGAAGATTCTGAATATTCTTCCTCCGCAGCAACTATCAATGCCAGAGTGATCGATGACGAAGATGATGCTACTTCACCACCTCCTACTTCTACATGCATCGACACTATACCAAGTTCATCTACACCGCTAAACGACAACGACAACCCTGCTGCTTCAACTACTTCTCATGAGGACGAGTAGATGCTCTATGTCTTCAAACCTTTTTGGTCATTATTGACAAAAGGGGGAGAAGCATATGAGTTTGATAGTCTTCAAGCGGGTTCATATGGGCGGTTGCATTATATTTTTGCCTCGTGCTTACAACTCTTGCTTTTTAAAAACATTTGGTTCTTTGAGTTGTAACACCTAAACTTGATGGTCGTCTGCTACTTGTTTGCTTTACTGTGATGGGATGATAAATTCCGCATGTGCGATGATAACTTCCGCACTTAGATCATCCTGCAGACGTCCATTTTTCATTATGCATGTAATCCTATAAGCTATATCATTTCATGCATGATGAATTATCTTCATAAGTTGAAGTGGATCTCCGCAAGAACAACCTGCCATGTGCATTTTTATTCCAAAAGCAAAATTACTTATATGCACATCTTCAGGAGAGCCCTTGCTACTGATGAAGACAATTCCTATCCTTTACAATTTCACATACTTTATCCCCGTTGAAAACTTCAACCAGTTTGTCATCAATCACCAAAAAGGGGGAGATTGTAAGTGCATCTAGTGCCACCCCTAGTTGGTTTTGGAGTATTGACGACAAAGTTGGTTGAGGAACTAATGCGTTTGTGAGAATTGCAGGATAACGCAGGTGGTGTCCCTCATTGATTCAGTTTACCTACCGGAGATGACCCCTAAAAATGTATGAAGACATTGAAGACAATGGTGGTATGAGAAGATATTCATCTTGAAGACTATGACATGAGAAGACATTGCGTGAAGACTATGGAGCGCGAAGACTGTGTGGTTTCGTTGTTTCCTTTTCTTCTTTTATTGAATCATAGGAACCACCGTACTGTTAAGTGGGGTCCAAGTGAACTAAGTCAGAGTGACTGAAGTGATGCTCAACCCAAATCCTATGTCTTCGAGCGAAGACAATGAGAGCAAATCTTATCCAGAGTTGGATGAGTCAGCTTTGCTTGTAGCCCAAGTAAAGTTGTCGCGTGTGTTTGAAATCAGACTGTTGGAACACGTGTCAGTTCCTTAGTGACCTAGGGTCATTTCGGACAAATCAGGTCGGGTTGCCTTGTGGCTATAAATAGCCCACCCCCTACACCATAAATTGGTGGTTGCTCAGAGTTAGTTTACTGCTTTTGTCGTTTTGAGAGCAACCCACTTCGAAGCCTTTGAGAGAGAAATCCTTGCGAGGACAAAGCCCAAACACCCAGAGCCAAAGAGTGCTAGGCATCACTGAAGTCTTTCTGTCTGTGTGACCTGAAGACTTATTACACTTGAGGACTGTGTATCCTCCAGCCGGTTAGGCATCGCATTCTGAGCATCCAAGAGTCATTGTGGATTGTCGGGTGAACGAAGTCTGTGAAGGTTTGGAAGTCTACCTTGAAGCCTTACCAGAGTGATTGGGCGAGGACTAAGTGTCCTTAGCTCAAGGGGAATAAGGTGAAGACACGGTCTTCTGAGTTGAATCTTAGCCTCCCTAACCAGACGTGCAGTTGTCACAGCAACTGTAACTGGTCCAACAAATCCTGTGTCTTCAACAAGTGACTGGTTCTATCTCTTCCCTCCTTTACTTTGAGTTTGTCTTCGTGAAGTCATTACTTATCTGTCTTATCTGATTAACTTCATTGCTTGACTACTATTGTTGATTGGCTTCGTACTATCTTCCATCCTGATCCTACTACCTAGCTACTATTAGTCTTCGTACGTTAACGCTATTGCATACTTGACTATGGCTTGCTTGTTGTAGTTTATCTTCCGCTGCATATCAATTAGGTCATTTCTATTGTTTGTCTTCGAAACTTCCACGTTTTGAAGACTTTGATAAAAATCGCCTATTCACCCCCCCCCCCCTCTAGTCGATAACTAGCACTTTCACTCAGGGGTTACAGTTTCAATAATATTAGTTTCAACATTGATAGGATTACCTAAAATATAATGTTTAATTCTTTGATCGTTTACCACCCTCGGACTTGTGCCTCCGAAGTTGCTGATTTTTGTGGCACCAGAACGATAGACCTCCTCGATAACGTAAGGACCTTCCCATGTAGAGAGAAGTTTTCCTGCAAAAAATCTTAAACTAGAGTTGAATAATAACACATAATCTCCTACTTTAAACTCACGCTTTTGTATCCTCTTATCATGCCAGCGTTTGACTTTTTCTTTGAATAGCTTGGCATTCTCATATGCTTGGCTTCTCCATTCATCATGTGAGCTAATATCAAACAACCTCTTCTCACCGGCAAGTTTGAAGTCAAAGTTGAGCTCTTTAATAGCCCAATATGCTTTATGTTCAAGTTCAAGAGGTAAATGACACGCTTTTCCATAAACCATCTTATATGGAGACATACCCATATGATTTTTGTATGCTATTCTATAGGCCCATAATGTATCATCAAGTTTTTTGGACCAATTCTTTCTAGATCTATTCACAGTCTTTTGCAAAATTAATTTGAGCTCTCTATTGCTCAACTCTACTTGACCACTAGACTGCGGATGATAAGGAGATGCGATTCTATGATTGACATCATACTTAGCAAGCATCTTACGGAAAGCACCATGAATAAAGTGTGAACCACCATCAGTCATAAGATATCTAGGGACTCCAAACCTCGGAAAAATAACTTCTTTAAGAATTTTAATAGAAGTGTTATGATCAGCACTACTAGTTGGAATAGCTTCTACCCACTTAGTAACGTAATCAACAGCAACTAAAATATGTGTATAACCATTAAAGGCAGGAAAAGGTCCCATATAATCAAAGCCCCAAACATCAAATGGTTCAATAACAAGAGAGTAATTCATAGGCATTTCTTGACGTCTACTAATGTTACCTATTCTTTGACATTCATCACAAGATAAGACAAACTTACGAGTATCTTTGAAGAGAGTAGGCCAATAAAAACCAGATTGTAGTACCTTGTGTGCAGTCCTCTCTCTAGCGTGGTGTCCTCCATAGGATTCAGAGTGACACTTGCGTAGGATCTGTTCCTGTTCATGCTTAGGCACACAATGTCTAATAACCCCATCTACTCCTTCTTTATAAAGGTGTGGGTCATCCCAAAAGTAATGTCTTAAGTCATAAAAAAACTTTTTCTTTTGCTGGTATGTGAAACTAGGCGGTATAAATTTAGCAACAATGTAATTAGCATAATCAGCATACCAAGGAGCAGTACGAGAAGCATTAACGACCGCTAATTGTTCATCAGGAAAGATATCATCAATAGGTAGTGGGTCATCAAGAACATTCTCTAACGTAGACAAGTTGTCTGCAACGGGGTTCTCAGCTCCCTTTCTATCAATAATATGTAAATCAAATTCTTGGAGCAAGAGAACCCATCTAATGAGTCTAGGCTTAGCATCTTTCTTTTCCATAAGATATTTAATAGCAGCATGATCAGTGTGAATAGTAACTTTGGAATCAATAATATAAGGTCTAAACTTATCACATGCAAACACAACTTCTAAGAATTCTTTTTCAGTAGTAGCATAATTTCTCTGGTCGGTATCAAGAGTCTTATTATCGACTCTTTGCCCTAGAACAACACCTATAGCATAATCACTAGCATCGCACATGATTTCAAAAGGTAAATTCCAATCAGGTGGCTGAACAATAGGTGCAGTGATCAAAGCTTTCTTAAGTATTTGAAATGCTTCTACACAATCATCATCAAAGACAAAAGGAATATCTTTTTGCAATAAATTAGTCAGAGGCCTAGAGATTTTAGAAAAGTCCTTAATGAACCTCCTATAAAAACCGGCGTGCCCAAGGAAACTTCTTATACCTTTTATGTCCTTGGGACATGGCATCTTTTCAATAGCATCAACTTTGGCTTTATCAACTTCAATACCTCTCTCGGAGATCTTGTGCCCCAATACAATGCCTTCATTAACCATAAAGTGACATTTTTCCCAATTCAGGACGAGACTAGTGTCTTCGCATCTCTGCAAAACTCGATCAAGGTTTCTTAAACAATCATCAAAAGAGGATCCATAAACGGAAAAGTCATCCATGAATACCTCACAAATCTTTTCACAAAAATCATAGAATATAGCCATCATGCATCTTTGGAAGGTAGCAAGTGCATTACATAAACCAAAAGGCATACGTCTATAAGCAAAAGTACCAAAAGGGCAAGTAAAAGTAGTTTTAGATTGATCTTTCGCTGACATAGGTATTTGAGAGAAGCTAGAATAACCATCTAGAAAGCAGAAATGTGTGTGTTTGGATAGTCTTTCTAGCATTTGATCAATAAACGGTAAAGGGTAATGATATTTCTTAGTAGCTTTATTTAACTTACGGAAATCAATTACCATCCTATAACCTGTAATAATTCTTTGCGGGATCAATTCATCTTTATCATTAGGAACAACTGTAATACCTCCCTTTTAAGGAACACAATGGACAGGGCTTACCCATTCACTATCAGCAATAGGATAAATAATACCTTCCTCAAGGAGCTTTAGTATCTCCTTTCTTACCACTTCTTTCATCTTGGGATTTAGTCGTCGTTGAGGATCTCTAACGGGTTTGGCATCTTTTTCCACTGTAATTTTGTGTTGGCATAATGTGGGACTAATGCCCTTGAGATCATCCAGAGTATATCCAATAGCTGCTCGGTGCTTCTTGAGAGTTTTCAATAATCTTTCTTCTTCTTGCTCTGAAAGGTTAGCACTAATAATAACAGGATATATTTATTTTTCATCAAGATAAGAATACTTAAGATTATCAGGTAATGGTTTGAGTTCAAACATGGGATCACCCTTGGGTGGAGGGGGATCCCCAAGAATTTCAACGGGAAGGTTATGTTTCAGCATAGGTTCTTGTTTGAGGAACACTTCACCTATTTCCCTTCTTTCCTTCATAAACATATCGTTTTCATGGTCTAGCAAATATTGTTCTAACGGATCAGTAGGAGGCACGGCAATGGAAGCAAGACCAATAATTTCATCCTTACTAGGTGGTTCCATGTCACGAGGTTGTCTATGAAACTTAGCAAAATTAAACTCATGAGACATACCATCTATGCCAACGATGACAGTATCTTTTTCACAATCAATCTTAGCACTAGCTGTATTCAAGAAGGGTCTACCAAAAATAATGGGACAAAAATCATCTTGTGGGGAGCCAAGAACAAGAAAATCAGCAGGGTATTTAACCTTCCCACACAAGACTTCAACATCTCTAACAATCCCAACTAGTTCAATGGTATCCCTATTAGCAAGCTTAATAGTAACATCAATGCCTTCTAATTAAATGGGTGCAATATCATGCATAATTTCTTGATGTAAGGTATAAGGTATTACACTGGCACTAGCACCCATATCACATAAGCCATGATAACAGTGATCTCCTATTTTAACAGAAATAACAGGCATGCCTACGATAGGTCTATGTATCTTAGTATCTGGTCTAGCAATATTAGCAGTTTCACCATAGAAATAAATAACATGCCCATCTAAATCATCATCTAAGAGATCTTTAACCACAGCAATACTAGGTTCAACATTAATTTGCTCAGGAGGTGTATAAGTCCTAGTATTACTCTTACGAACAACAGTCGAAGCCTTAGCATGATCCTTTATCCTAACAGGAAAGGGAGGTTTCTCAACATAAGTAGTAGGAACAATAGGATCACTATAGGTGATAGTCTTTTCTTCAACTATAATAGGTGCAACTACTTTCACTTCAACAGGAGGATTATATTTAAACCACTTCTCTTTAGGGAGATCAACGTGAGTAGCAAAAGATTCAAAGAAAGAAGCTACTATCTCAGAGTCAAGTCCATAGTTAGTGCTAAATCCACGAAAAGCATCGGTATCCATAAAAGATTTAACACAATCGAACATTGGTGTCATACCTGACTTCTTACCATCGTCGGAGCCCCAATATTCAGAGTTGCGTTTAATTCTTTCCAATAAGTCCCATTTGAAATCAATAGTCTTCAGCATATAAGAACCAGCATAGGAAGTATCGAGTAGGTTGCGATTATCAAGAGAAAGCCGAGCATAAAAGTTCTGAATAATCATTTCCTGAGAGAGCTCATGATTGGGGCATGAATATAACATTGACTTAAGCCTCCACCAAGCTTGAGCGATGCTTTCTCCTTCACGAGGCCAGAAATTATATATGTAATTACGATCATGATGAACAAGATGCATAGGATAGAACTTCTGGTGAAATTCCAACTTCAATCGCTTACAATTCCAAGATCTCATATCATCACATAGCCTATACCATGTCAATGCATCTCCCTTCAAAGATAAAGGGAAGACCTTCCTTTTGACAACATCATTGGGAATACCTGCAAGCTTAAATAATCCACAGACTTCATCCACAAAGATAAGGTGTAAATCAGGATGCAATGTTCCATCTCCTGCAAATGGATTAGCTAGCAGTTTCTCTATCATACCCGAAGGAATCTCAAAGTAAATATTTTCATAAAGTTCAGTAGGTTGAGGAGCAACTCTTTGCTCTTCTGGTCAGGGTGAAGATACCCCGAACAAGCCCCTCAAAGGATTAGTTTCCATAGTGACAAGTAACAGAAAATTTCAGCACACTATATAAATGTTTCCTTACCAAGTTCCACTCACCAAAAGTGCTACACTCCCCGGCAACGGCGCCAGAAAAGAGTCTTGATGACCCAAAAGTGTAGGGGATCTATCGTAGTCCTTTCGATAAATAAGAGTGTCGAACCCAACGAGGAGCAGAAGGAAATGATAAGCGATTTTCAGTAAGGTTTTCTCTGCAAGCACTGAAATTGTAGGTGATAGATAGTTTTGTGATAAGATAAATAGTAACGAGTAGCAAGTAAATAAAGTAAATAAAGTGCAGCAAGGTGGCCCAGTCCTTTATGTAGCAAAGGATAAGCCTGGATAATTTCTAATAATGAGAAAGGAGCTCCTGAGGACACATGGGAATTATCGTCAAGCTAGTTTTCATCACGTTCATATGATTCGCGTTCGGTACTTTGGTAATTTGATATGTGGGTGGACCGGTGCTTTGGTACTGCCCTTACTTGGACAAGCATCCGCAACTACAAAAGAAGTATTAAGGTAAACCTAACCACAGCATTAAACATATGGATCCAAATCAGCTCCTAACAAAGCAACGCATAAACTAGGGTTTAAGCTTCTGTCACTCTAGCAACCCATCATCTACTTATTACTTCCCAATGCCTTTCTCTAGGCCCAAATAATGGTGAAGTGTCATGTAGTAGACGTTCACATAACACCACTAGAGGAAAAGACAACATACATCTCATCAAAATATCGAACGAATACCAAATTCACATGACTACTAATAGCAAGACTTCACCCATGTCCTCAGGAACAAACGTAACTACTCACAAAGCATATTCATGTTCATAATCAGAGGAGTAATAATATGCATTAAGGATCTGAACATATGATCTTCCACCAAGTAAACCAATTAGCATCAACTACAAAGAGTAATCAACACTACTAGCAACCCACATGTACCAATTTGTGGTTTTGATACAAGATTGGATACAAGAGATGAACTAGGGTTTTGAGAGGAGATGGTGCTGGTGAAGATGTTGATGGAGATTGACCCCCTCCCGATGAGAGGATCGTTGGTGATGACGTTGGTGTTGATTTCCCCCTCCCGGAGGGAAGTGTCCCCGGCAGAACAGCTCCACCAGAGCCCTAGATTGGTTCCGCCAAGGTTCCGCCTCGTGGCGGCAGAGTTTCGTCCCATAAGCTTGCCCACGATTTTTTTCAGGGTAAAAGCTCTAATATAGCAGAAGATGGACACCGGCGGCCCACCAGGGGGTCCAGGAGACAGGGGGCGCGCCCAGTAGGGGGGCGCCCTCCACTCTCCTGGACAGGGTGTGGGGCCCCTGGTGTATTTATTTTGCCCAATAATTCTTATTAATTCCAAAAATATGTTTCGTGGAGTTTCATGATTTTTGGAGCAGTGCATAATAGGTTTCCAATGTTTGCTCCTTTTCCAGCCAGAATTCCAGCTGCCGGCATTCCCCCTCTTCATGGTAAACCTTGTAAAATACTACCGCCGTTCGGGTTTATTGGTCCCCATTGTATTTCGTGCCAAATTTTGACCATAATTTAAACTAACAAAATGTTCAGGCATGTCACCAAACATTATATTTTTGAAAACTATGTTCAAATACGAATCCAATGAGATATTTTTTCTTGACATGCATTAATATTTTGTTACTTAAATCTTTAGTCAAAATTTGGCACAAACTACAAAGGGGACCTATAAACCAGAACGGAGGTAGTAAGAGAGAATAGCCATAAGTATTGAGACATAATGTGTAATAACAGCCCATAATGCAATAAATATTGATATAAAAGCATGATGCAAAATGGACGTATCAGCGGTCTACCTACAATATAAAAAGGCTACACACCAACTTTCAACCCATTCCGAGAATGTTTTTATCCACTTATAAAACAATATTGCGGAGGTGCCGTGGGCGCGTGCGAGTGTGGTTGGACTTAGAACGGACAACAGAGAGAACCGGGGGACCCGTACGGATGCAAGTTTTGAAAACATGCAGATGAAATGCACATGATGGCATGGCAAAGGGCAACACGCAAGCGAATAACATGGCAGCGACGGCGAATAAACGGTCATCTGACGCATCGGTCCCGGGGTGTCACAACACTCCCCCACTAACAGAATATCTCATCCCGAGATCTTAGGAGCAAAATTTAAGAGGAAGAGAATGACTGGTATAAAATTGGAGGAAAACCCAAAGAAGAGAATCGACTGAAGAGGACTCACCCCGACGTTGAGCTTGGAAGGAATTTGAGAATAACTCCGGAATAATTATAAGAGCCAGGTAAGCTCGGAATCCCGGTGCACAAGACATTTCGACAATGGTAACACAAGTCCAGCAAGACCTCCTGGCGTGTCGACACCCTGATAGGAGTCGCACGTATCTCGTTCTCAGGACACGACCGGATGAGCTAAGCATAAAGTAACTGACGTCCCGAGTTACCCCAGGTAGCCCGCATGGTGCTCTAGTTTGGACTAGCACCATCAGCATTGGCCCCTGTATAATGTTGAATTACGAACCTCGGGTAGCGCTAATTCCCTATGCGCCAAATTTATTATCATGTTTATTATGTTAGGAAAATGTTAAAACCAATGTTGGGTTTTGCTGGAAGCGGTTATTCAAAGAAAACTGTCAAGAGGGTCCCATTCCCCTGAGCGTGTTAGGAACAATAATCAAGGAACATCACACTGGTATGATGGAAACTAGGGCGGCAAGAGTGGAAACAAAACACCAAGCAAAAGGCCGAGCCTTCCACCCTTTACCAAGTATATAGATGCATTAATTAAATAAGAGATATTATGATATCCCATGATATCCATGTCCTAACATGGAACAACCTGCAACTAGCAACGCTATAAGAGGGGCTGAGTAAAGCGGTAACATAGCCAAACAATGGTTTTCTGGGAAGGTGGAAAAGGTTACAAGCTTATCATGGCAATTTGGGAGGCTTGACAAACAAGTGGTAGGTTGCGCGACATAGCGATAGCATCGAGACATCTAGAAAAGCAAAGAATGACATCCAAGTTAACTGTCATCTTGCCTGAAATCCTGCTCGAAAGAAGATCGAGTGCATGAAGTAGACGAACCAACGAAGTCGAACGCATCCTCACAATCGCTTATCGAGAAGAAGCACAACCGAAAAGAAGCAAACAACACGGTAAACACACAACACATAAACATGGCATGATGCACAACCAAGTATGATGCATGACAAGGCTATATGTTGTTACTCATGGCAAGAGATGATGCATAAAAGAACCCACATCAAAGCAAGTTTAAATGAGGCCGAAAACAACACATAACAATTCCGGATAGTCCCCATATGCAAATTTTGAAATTGGTACTGATCTGAACATTATGTTAAAGTTGTTAAA
Organism: Triticum aestivum; assembly: GCF_018294505.1. Lineage (NCBI taxonomy): Eukaryota > Viridiplantae > Streptophyta > Magnoliopsida > Poales > Poaceae > Triticum > Triticum aestivum. Next base: position 276,661,314 of record NC_057804.1, on the reverse strand, counting down.
CAGAAAGTTAAAGTGCACCATGATGATCTACACATTCTTCTAGTCAAGTTACATATAAAGTTCATTCAATTTGGAGCTACGGTCTAAAAGATATGAGCTAAACAAGTTTAACATGGCATTTATGCAAATGCAAGCAAAACACAATCACAAACACTTCAAAACATGGATCCAACAAGATATCATGAAACTACATGCAATTCTAAGCAAGTTTCATATAGGACATGATCCAAACGGAGCAACGGTTCATACGTACACACAAGACAAGTTTAAATAATAATATGTCCAAAACAGCAAGTAGGTATATTTCAAGCATCAAATCAACATGCTACAGGAACTATGTGGGCACAAACTTGATATGCACATAAAGTAGAGATAACATGCTAAGCATCATGATAAATTTACTATGATCAATGCACAATACAATGTTCTGTTACAGATTAGTACCTAGGGAAAAGTTAGTTATATGTATGAGCAGAGTTAATATGATGGCACGTTGAAGGTATGAAACAAAGATGCTATAGTGATAGAATATGGCATCCAAAGGCATAGCATGCTAGTACATATCATGGAACGCAAAACACACAACAAGGCATATACATAGGAGCAGCAGGTTAATGGGAACCATCAAAACAATATGCAACCATGAATTAGAATAACTAGAAGATACCCCACGCGTTGCGGCAGAAATCACTAAAATTAATCTGATGTTAAAAAACATAAGAGTTTGTATGAAAACATAGTATGAAACAGTGGCAAATAGATGATACCTCGCACATTGCAGCGGAAATCACTAAGAAATAGTATGTTGCTTAAAAACATAAGAGCTTGTATGAAAACATAGTATGAAATGATGACAAATAATTTTTTTTCAGGGGAAGAAATATTATTTAGAATAACCATCTAGAGAGAACATGATGAAAAGCCACAAAATGTGTGTATATGATTTATTTTTCTTGACAATATATCATCGAGGTGATGAGACAAAATATCCGTTAAGTAGAGACATCTCAACGCTTGACTAAACCTAAAACAGCGATAACAACTGTAGTTGTGCATTGGAAATCCTAGAAAAATAAAATACATGTTCACTCGTAGTCTGATTTTCTATATATAAAAAAGGTCGCTCATAAATCCTGAGGCTCACAGTTGAGTAAATCATGCGTCTCATCAAAGATCGACCCTGTGCAACGTGTTGCTACCACTACCTGATTCTTTTTATTTGTCTCATTTGGTGCAGAACCATGCATGCTTCCATATCAGATGAAACTAAGTTCCATCCTACGAAAGCTTGACTAGTAGTGGATTTGTTAAAAAAGAAGTGATGAGTTACGTCTGTGTACACAGTGGAATCAACGAAGACCTGAACCACTAGAGTGGTTAGACGGACTGAATGTATCTATGGTCTGGTCAGATAAACTAATGAGTCCACAATTACTCTAAATTATGATTGCTGGCCTGAACTCTAAATAAATTAGGCAAAGAACATGATCTATCTTTTTGGCATACCTTTCGCTGGTTCAGTGTACAGTCGATCGCCGGCTTGTGGCACGCCGCACCCCTGCTACATCTGCATAGTTGGTTACCTCCCAAACCTATTCCTCAAGTCGATGGGCTTCACTGCGCTGCTACCTACTGTTGCCTGCCCGCTGCCGTTGCTTTTCATGTCCAGTGATTGGGAAGTAGTAACATGTAGTTGGCAGAACATTCGATCGTGATTTGTATGGAGAAGTGTACATGAGCAGGGGCCATGAGGAACCGAACTGGCATATGAATGACGGATATACATAATGGATGGAGTATGGAAGGCGCCTCGTTTGGTCTTCCTCCTGTACGATGGATGGAATATGGAGGGGCCCCCTTTTTGTCTTCCAGTAGAGTGGGTGCGTGCCAAACAACCTGATAGAAGAAATTAAGATGACATGGCGTAAGGCAAATGCAAATAATTTTTTCCAGGGTGGCAGATTTGCTTAGGTGGATGGTTGCATGTTGATTGATGATGTGGATAGCTTGCATGTCAAGAGAAATAGGTTAGTGGGGATGAACTATTTAGGTATTATAGATCTGGGAACACAAACATTAACATCATGATGCTGACTTGGGATGCACATAACATCAAGCATAGCAATTTTAATATTTATGAAAAAGACATGGGCATATAGTAGACATGGCATACTCCAACTTACTCCATGGGCACAACCTCATATGATGCATAGATTAATTACTATGATCTTTACAAAATGAAATATGTTGTTAACAGATTGACAGATTTAGCATGATGGCAAATTTCGAGCAAGAATGACATGCTACAGCAACCCTACATGCCACTAAGGATAAAACGACGGGGTCTCGTCATATTGATTGATGTTTTCATGTCTACATTATGCCATCTAACTTATTGCGATGTTCTGTTTCTTGCAAACTTAATACCTCGAGATGCATGCTGAATAGCGGTTTTGGGGTGGAGTATTAGTAGTAGATGCAGTTGGATTAGAGGTCTACTTATCACATATGTAATGCCTATATGAGATTATACAATGAATGATCATAGTAATACAAATATTGCAATTTAATCGCTGCTCAACTATAATTTCTTTACCATTCATTTGCTTGATTTTGAGAGAGATGCCACTAATGAACCTATGCCCCTGGGTCAATTCTCCATTGTTGTATTCTTCTACAAAATTGCTACTTCTGTTACATTACTATCAATTATCTCTATCACTTGTAGTTCAATCTTGTAACTAGCAAGACAAGGAGCCTGACAACCCACTCACCAGGTTGGGGATGAGTGTGTTTGTGTTTTGTGCGCATGTGTTGTTCACTTTTTTAGCTTGGGGGACTCCTACTGGATTGATAAACTTGGTCCTCTAAATGAAGGAAATATTTTCTACCGTTCTCCTTCACGCTTACACTTGGGGGAACCCAACAACTCATGCAGGAGAAAGAAGTTTTGTGTGCAGGTGCTGCTTACTTTATTCAGTGGGAGAGCTCCTACTGGATTGGTAATGTTGGTTCTCTAACTGAGGGAAATACTTGTTGTCGTGCTACATCAACGAGTTCAATTCTTAGAATTGATAGGTGATGCACAGGGGTTTTCCCCGATTTATTGACGATCAAGCTTGAAGTGTGGTGGTGTAGCACCCAAGATGCGATTCTATCCCAATCACGTGAAGAACTCATGATTGGGGCACAACCGCATTTCGAGCGCATAGCAAGGTGGATATCATTACAACATACCATGTACTGAATAGATGAGAATACAAGATAAAGGCTTACACTCGCCACAAGCTACAACATGAATACAATAGTTCATCAATACATAGCAATCACCACAGAAGAGCAGGATCCGGCTACGGATGAAATCAAACGAAAAAGAAGAACGACATCCACCCTGCTAGCCCAGGCTCCCTGACCCAGAACCTATTTCCCTTGATCGAAGAAGAAGCAGATGAAGAACTCCAAACAAGCAAGCATCACACTCGCGTCAGACCATCGCATTACCTGTACTTGCAACTATTGTTGTAGTAAACTGTGAGCCACGAGGACTCAACAATCCCATTGCCATGGGTATCAAGACTAGCAAAGCTTAATGGGTATGGAATGGATAAGTGGTGAGGTTGCAGCAAGCGTCTAAACAATGTATGGTGGCTAACTTGCGAGTACAAGAATAAGATGAGAAGCTACGCAAACGGCCGCAAACTAGTAATGATCAAGAAGTGATCCTGAACTACTTACGTTCAAACATAACCCCACCGTGTTCTCTTCTCGAACTTACCCGAAAAGAGACCATCACGGATACGCACGCGGTTGATGTATTTTAATTCGAATCTGGTGTCAAGTTTTCTACAACCGGATATTAAAAACTCCCATCTGCCACATAACCGTGGGCACGGCATGGCTCTTGAAAGTTTAAACCCTGCAGGCGAAGTAGAGGCTGACAGCGAGGTAGGAGGTTTCAGCGGCGGGGTTCTTCCCGGCCGGATCGCGCCTGATCTGGCGGGAATGAAGCGAGGGCGAACGGATCCACCAAGGAGGAGACGAGCAGGGGCTTGAGGCGACGAGCTTGAAGGAGGCTGTTGTTGCTTGAAGAAAAGACAGAGAGAATTCAGAGAAGAAAGAGACGGCAAGGGAGATGCCAGGGGCGCGACGCGAGGGAAAAGAAATGGGACATGGAGGCATGGCAGAGGAGCTCACCAACACCTCCGGTCAGCACGAGGATGTCCAGCGAGGGAAGGACGTCCCACGGTGGAGCTTCGTCTGGTTCCCTGGAGAACAGAGAGAGAGAGAGAGAGAGAGAGAGAGAGAGAGAGAGAGAGAGAGAGAGAGAAAGATGAGGCAGGGAGACAGCAAGGAGAAAGAGGAGAGGGAGCAGGAGACGGGAGGTGACTCATCTGCTCGTCGGCAGCAGCTGAATGGAGGCGGCCAGACCTGGAGGTCAAGGTCGCCGGCGGGCTGGGTCGCCGGAGCGGCACGGCGATGAGGCCATCCATGGCTTATGGTATGTCAGGGCGGAGGAGTTGGATCGGGGCTCCTTTCCCCCGATCGAGAGCTCGGCTGAGGAGAGATGGGGTCCGGCGCAAGGGGATCGGGTGCGGCGAGGCTGGGGTGCTGCGGGAAGATCCCGATGGAGAGGCGAGTGGAAGGAGAGGTGGCTGGCTTGGGTTGGTGTGGTGGTGAAAACAAGGGGATGGATTTAGTTTGAGCGATGGGGATCCCAAGGTCGGAGATGAGTGCGGCGGCGGCGGCAGGGCCAAACTCCTTAGAAGTTTTGGATCATCCGATCGAGATCGGATGGCTACGGGTCAACGGGTTGTCACATGAAGAAACGAAAGATGCAGGAGGTTGTCCGGGGTTGATCTAGACCCACCCGTCACGACTGTCTGGTTCGGGTCCGGGGAAGTTCGGACGAGCACGCGAGGGCTCTATGCACTGTGCAGAGAGATTATGCGGCCAGACAAGAGGGACTCGAAAAACCCTGTTGGTCTCGGAACGGTCAAGGAAGGCAAGGGGGTGGGGATGCAGCAACTACGAATGGGTGCAAGTTTTATGAAAACATGTGGATGCAATGCTCATGATGACATGATTAAATGCAACAAGCAAAAAAATAAAACACACAACAATGACGAGAAAGATGGAAGGCGTCTGGAGCGTCATTCTCAGGGCATCACAACTCTCCCACACAAATAGAGGATCTCGACCCGAGATCCTAGGGATGGCACCGGAGAGAAGCGGAAAAGGAAGAGGTAAAACAAAGTTGCTTCTTCGAGAAACGGGTGAAACCAAAGAAACTTAGAGATTGCAAAAACTTGAAAGAAAGAATACAATGGAGACGAACAAGATTGAAAACAGTCTGTTGGACAAGAGGAACAAGGAATATGATGAGAACCAAGAGCTTAGGGGACAAGATAGATTTTTGAAGCCACTCTGGTTAAAATTAGCTGGACAAGGAATAAGAATAAATAATTCGGGCAGCACTCCGGTTGAAAAGAGATGCAAGACTTGATAAGATAAAAGAACTTGAATGAGAACACAACACTCCAGTTAAATGGATAAGCAAGAAAATAACATGATCTTGACAAAACGAGGTGATGGGTGAAAAGAGCAACATCATCATGCCTCCGAAGATTGTTGGGATAAAGGGACGGAGAAGAAAATGACAACTTCTGCCACAAATGAACTTGGAAAGCATCCTTGCAAAGAAGGATTGAATGGAGTTGTTGGAAAATCAACAACCAAAAGCAGAAGCTTGTTGTGGGATTATGAAAACATCTGAAAACTTGAGGAGAAATTCTGCTACTAACGAAATCAATTTCTTGCTTGAGAGCAATGAAGAGATGAAAACTTCTTTCACCGCAAGAATAGGAGGAAACTTGGATTATCGATAGACACCACAATTAGCAACATTCCTTAGGGAAGGCTTTAGGTGAAATCTTTACCAAGATAACTCCAGCGAAGAGATTGATGGATTTAAAATACCTCATTCTTGACAACATGTGAATCATGAAACATGAATGGAAATTGTCAAGAGTGACATAACACCATCTCAAAAGATAAGGTAAAAAGAATTGCACCTTGGAATGCAAGATGAAGAATACTCGAGCTCCTCCAAGAAGAATCTTGACGAACATCTCAAGAATGACTTAAATGCTTGATGAACCACCATGTATAGCCTCCACGAAGAACTCCGATAAAAAGAGAATGATAGAAAGAAAAGAGAAGTTGAAAGAACAAGGTGAAGCCTTGCAATGGTTTAGATAGATCTTCGTGATGAGACATCCAAGAAAACTTGGAACTCCGGAAAAGAAAGGTGAGCAACTTGAATCGAGAATTGATACCACGAATGAACTCCGGAAAGAATTGAATCACCTTGAGAAAACAAGAATAAGATTTACTATATGTTTATCCTTCATCAACTTAAATTGATGACAAGCAATAGATTTGGCATACTACTTATTCTCATTGAAAAGGATTAAAGAGAGATCTCATGCAATCTTGAGAAAATCTTCAACGAACCACCAGTATGATTTCGGAAAGAACGAATGAATTGATATGGTAACAAAGGAAAAGAAATCTTGAATGAACCATTGCAAGAATTGAAAACGATTGAAGAGAAGTGAATGAATCATCGGGGAGAATTTAGAAAATGAACGAAGATACTTGAGGGAATTTAGATACAAGATAACAAAGAGATCACGAGCTGACTAGCATACTTGAATGATGCACCGGTAAGATTTAGAGAACGAGAGCTGAAAGATGAGAATGAATAATTTTGAGATGATGGGCTCTGGAGAATCAAGAACCAAAAGAACTCATGAAATGCTTCGGATGGTTAAGAAAAGAATTCTCACAATTGAAAACAATTATGCGAGGATGGCATAAGCTAGAACCATGAATCTTCGAGAGAACGGGCCAAGATTTAGAGAAACTCTTCTTCGGTCTTCAAAGATGAGAGTGACGAGGAGGAACACCACCAAATTCTTGAGACACTTCGGATGAATGAAAAGATAGAAGGTTGAGCCAAAGCTGAAGATAATTTAAAAGCGGTCTTGGAGAAGGAATATGACTGATGATAATTCATTCTTACGTCAAACTTTGAAAAAGAATTTGAGAATAACTCCGAAAAAATTAGAAGAATCGGGTAAGATCCTGGAAAAAGACCTATGGGTTAGGGCCCACTCAAAAGAAGACACCGTTGAACGATTTTAAAAGAGAGGTTGCACCGGTTGAATTAAATGGCTCAAAAGAGATAACAACTTCGAAATAGCTTGAACAAATTAGCAATGGAAACGTGAATCTTCTGAGATAACTAGAATAGAGGTGAATAAATAAGAGAGCCTTGGATAAGAAATTGCCACGTGGGAAAGCATGTGAAACAACAGTAAGAGATATGATTAACTCCGAAGCTTGAATTGACTCCACAGGAAAAGAAAAGAGAATGAATAATGATAAACTTGTAGAGCATCTTCGTTAGCAATCACCGAATAAGAACATTGAAGTAAAGAATGAAGAAACTTCACATCCATAAGATGAATACTTGATTAAGAAATCTAAGTCCTTGAAGAAAAAAGATGGGATGGTGGTAAAACAAAGGCAACTTGGGACGGATGAAACGAACGTTGTTGAGAAAATGGAGAATTAATCTTCTGAATGTTGAAATGACCGGATCCACTTGAAGAAAACCACGCCGGTTGGAAAAGAATTAACATGACAACCTCGATGATCAAGAAGGATTAGCACTCCTATAGAAATATGAGAACACTGTTTAGGAAAAGGTATGGAATCAGCACTTGACTTCGAAGCAACTTGAATACCACAAATAAAACAAAACAAAGGATTTGGCTTGCAGAATAAGCCGGAAACAAACATATGATAGAGATTTTTCCCAAAGTGTTCGTGATAAGGCCCCACAGGCACGACGTACAGCGGACGTCATGAATGACAAACGAGACATCCCCGAATCAGCATAGCGAAGGATTCTTTAAGACGCCTCGCGACCACTGTAAATCGACCGTGAAAAGCGAACCACTAGATGTTGGACCCCAATCTCAAATCATACATCTGTCGGAAACAAATCCTGGGTAACTACTTGAATTCCTACCTATTAACTCCCGAGACTTTCTAGTTATGCAATATAGTGTTAGGGATACAGGGAGGCACAAATATTTCACACAACTAACAAATCCTACACTCCAACTGTATACATTCGTCCACAATAACCAAAAAAACTCCGGAAGTCATGTACCTCGACCTTCGAAAATCATCTGATATACGAGCTGTGGCAATACTCCCGAACTCCCTCCCTAGTACTGGGTGGCGTCGAGGTTATCTCACCACTAACTGCATATAAGAGATTTTCGATGTCGGCGAGCTCAGGTATACTGGAACTGCAACAATAAAATTGTGACGACAACACCTCGGAGCTCAACTCCCCGGGACACTGCCACAACCCCTAAATGTCAGGAGGCACCAAGAACAATGTTCTCATCACAACAATATCGGAACGATCCCAAGATACCCGCATGATCCTAAAAAATTGAGTGAAAAAGGATAGACGAGTGGAGAAAACACCTACGTCAGGAGTCCTTACCAGAGCGACGAAGGGGGTAAGGAGTAAAAGAATTCCTACTCTTCAATATATAACTAGACTCAAAATAGTTTTCTTCTAGACTCAACAACGGCAGAGGTTCGATCAATCAAGGGGGCTCCTAAGGTCGGTAAGGCTCTGATACCAACTTGTAGCGCCCAAGATGCGATTCTATCCCAATCACGTGAAGAACTCATGATTGGGGCACAACTGCAATTCGAACGCATAGCAAGGTGGATATCATTACAACATACCATGTACTGATTAGATGAGAATACAAGATAAAGGCTTACACTCGCCACAAGCTACAACATGAATACAACAGTTCATCAATACATAGCATTCACCATACAGAAGAGCAGGATCCGACTATGGATGAAATCAAACGAAAAAGAAGAACGACATCCACCCTGCTAGCCCAGGCTCCCCGACCCGGAACCTATTTCCCTTCATTGAAGAAGAAGCAGACGAAGAACTCCAAACAAGAAAGCATCACACTCGCGTCAGATCATCGCATTACCTGTACCTACAACTGTTGTTGTAGTAAGTTGTGAACCACGAGGACTCAGCAATCCCATTACCATGGGTATTAAGACTAGCAAAGCTTAATGGGTATGGAATGGATAAGTGGTGAGGTTGCCACAAGCGTCTAAGCAATGTATGGTGGCTAACTTGTGAGTACAAGAATAAGATGAGAAGCTACACAAACGGTCTCAAACTAGTAATGATCAAGAAGTGATCCTGAACTACTTACATTCAAACATAACCCCACCATGTTATCTTCTTGAACTTACCCGAAAAGAGACCATCACGGTTACATACGTGGTTGGTGTATTTTAATTCGAATCTGGTGTCAAGTTTTCTACAACCGGATATTAAAAACTCCCATCTGCCACATAACCGCGGGCATGGCTCTCGAAAGTTTAAACCCTGCAGGGGAAGCAAAGGCCGACAACGAGGTAGGAGGTCATAGCGGCGGTGCTCTTCCCGGCCGAATGGCGCCTGATCCGGCGGGAACGAAGCGAGGGCGAACGCACCCACGAAGGAGGAGACGAGGCAGGGGCTTGAGGCGACGAGCTTGAAGGAGGCTGTTGTTGCCTGAAGAAAAGATAAAGAGAATTCAGAGAAGAAAGAGGCGGCAAGGGAGATGCCAGGGGCGCGACGTGAGGGAAAAGAAACGGGACATGGAGGCGCGGCAGAGGATCTCACCAACGACTCTAGTCAGCACGAGGATGTCCAGCAAGGGAAGGACGTCCCACGGCGGAGCTTCGTCCGGTTCCCTGGAGGAGAGAGAGAGAGAGGGAGAGAGAGAGAGAGAGAGAGAGAGAGAGAGGATGAGGCAGGGAGACAGCAAGGAGAAAGAGGAGAGGGAGCAGAGACGGGTGGCGACTCATTTACTCGTCGGCAGCAGCTAAACGGAGGCGGCCGGACCTGGGGGTCAAGGTCACCGACGGGCTGGCTCTCCGGAACGACATGGTGATGAGGCCATCCATGGCTTCTGGTACGGCAGGGCAGAGGAGTTGGATCGGGGCTCCTTTCCCCCGATCGAGAGCTCGGCTGAGGAGAGATGGGGCCCGATGGAAGGGGATCGGGTGCAGCGAGGCTGGGGTGCTGCGGGAGGATTTCGATGGAGAGGCGGAGTGGAAGAGAGGTGGCTGGCTCGGGTTGGTGTGGTGGTGAAAATGAGGGGATGGATTTGGTTCGAGCGATGGGGATCCCGAGGTGGGAGATGAGTGAGGCGGCGGCAGCGGCAGGGACAAACTCCCTAGAAGTTAGGGGTTGCCAAATTAGGTGTGGTTTGGTCTATCTATAGCGAAACAAAGGTGTTTTGGATCATACGATCAAGATCGGATGGCTATGGGTCCACGCGTAGTCACATGAAGAAACGAAAGATGCAGGGGGTTGTCCGGGGTTGATCCGGACCCACCCGTGACGACTGTACGGTTCGGGTCCGGGGAAGTTCGGACGCGCACGCGAGGGGTCTGTGCACTCTGCAGAGAGATTATGCAGCCAGACAAGAGGGACTCGAAAAACACGGTTGGTCTCGGAATGGTCAACGAAGGCAAGGGGGGGGGGACGCGGCAACTACGAACAGGTGCAAGTTTTATGAAAACATGTGGATGGAATGCTCATGATGACATGATGAAATGCAACAAGCAAAAATAATAAAACACACGACGACGACGAGAAACATGGAAGGCGCCTGGAGCGTCGGTCTCGGGGAGTCACAGGTGGAGCCCCTCATCAAGAAATATCTGGTTTCTCATTTAAAAAATTATGAGTATCATGTTTATCTTGGTACTCATACTAAAATGAATGTATGCATCTCTAGTTGATGCAGAGGCCGGGAAGTGAAAATCTCTCCCATTTTTAGCAAAGAGAGCCTTGGTTCGGTGGTTGGACATGCGGTTGGGCAGCCTAACGACCGAAGTTTAATTCCTAAAATTAACAGGTGATGCACACGGGTTTCCTCTCATTTATTGAGGATCAAGCTTGGTCTATGGTCGAACCACCCATCAAGAAATATCTTGATACTCATTTAAAAAATTCTGAGGACCATGTTTATCTTGATACTCATACTAAAATGGTTGTATGCATCCCTAGTTGGTGCAGAGGCCGGGATGTGAAAATCTCTCCCTTTTTTAAGAGCATATGCCTCACTATGATCGCTTTGACTATGTAGAAATGATTTTGTTTTTAATGACAAAAATGCTTCTCCTCTATAGGTGTTTTTTTCGTTGTACGCACTCGCTTCATACGTGGTCTATGCTACAACGAGCGAAGGTCAACCGCTGTTCAAGGCGGTGTGTACGCGGTTGGAGCAGGTGGATGCAGAGGATTTTACCTAACATGGGAGGCAGCATAACCTCCGGAACGGTCCACCTCACCTTTCGAAATAGGCATAGTGTCGGTATATAGGACTACTTTTGCCGATTTATCGTTTGTTTTTCTTCTGATTGTTAGACTTTTGAAGTTCGGTTGTGTGCATCCTAATTATACAGAGATTGGGTGTTGCTCATAATATTTTGTATCCACTGCATGCTACATTTTAAGTTAATAAAATCGCCCTTTATTGAAAAAAATATGAAAGGCCACTCAAAGAGGGTTGTGTGGTTCCCCTAAAATCTCTCTTTTTTTAGGGGAAGGCCTTCATGGCTAGCTTTATTAACTGATATCACGTGTGTTAATAAAGATAAAATAAAACGTGGAGGTGTATCCTACCACAACATTGGTGGATTATACCTCCCAAAACTAGCTAGCTCATGGGCAACCATGTTCGACTCCCTAGTACAATGATCAATAAGGACCTTCCCGAAATTGGCAAGTAGACTTCGACATTCATCGAGGATCGGTGCAGCCACTAACGAGTAACCCTCGTTTCTATTCAGTGCATCAATAGTCACGTTATCAGTTTGGACCACAACCTTCTCACACCCCTGACTCTGAAGGAGCAAAAGTCCTTGACGTAGCGCTTCCGATTCAGCAGTAACCACATCAGCTGCATGTTCCATTCGAGCAACGGCTGCTGCAATAAAGCCTCCCATATGATCATGAATGACAGCTCCACAAGAACCACTGTTATCATCATCAGAGGAAGAGGCATCCACGTTATTTGGAAACCAAACAATGGTTTCTTCCAATTATTTTGGTGAATATTTTTCTCTGTTTTCCCTAAGGTGCATACAAAGTTCAGAGATAGAGTGTGTATAGCCAAAGCTGTATGATCAGGCGTCTGTACTTGTTCTCCCTTTACTAACTCTCTTCTCTGCCACCATAGGTAGTAGCCAGTCGAAGCAATAATTTCCGGAATCTCAATCAGATCAGCATAAGTACGCTGGAACTTACTTTCACACAGGAGAAATTCCATCACTTTTGCACCAGAGCGATCCACCACAAGTGGTTGTTCTATTATTTCATGCAAACCTAGTTCCCTCCAAATCATGTTCGCCCGGCCACATGTAAATAAGGCGTGCTTGATATCCTCTGCACCTCCCTGGCACAACAGGCACTGACCACTACTGGCCACATGGCGATTTGCAAGTATGCAAAGGAAAGGAATTGTATTATGTAGACACCTCCACATGAATATCTTATTTTTTCCAGTTCATTTTCAGGTTCTAAACTTTCTTCCAAACAGGGTGGTTCGGCAAACTGGAATGTCCCCATTGCTCTCCAATTTTCCCCCAAATAGATCTTCCCATTCAACATAATACGCAGACCGTACACTGAAGGTACCACTTTTCGTAAAATGCCATGGAATAGTATCCTTCAACTCCTGATGTGCAAGATACGATCCGCGTCTAATACCCGTTGGTGTGTTGTCGCGTATTTTGACCTAGAACTGACTACTGGATCTTGCTGAGGCAGTGGTTAGTTGTTCCCTCCATGGGCTTATAATAATGTTTGTAAGACACTTGATTTTATTGATGGATGCAATGGAGTCGGGGTTTTTGAGCCCGTTTCCTCTAAACAAAACTGTGAAGACGGAACTTTTCACAGTAACTATAACTTTATAAAATCATCTACTCCAATTTTGTGCAGAATGGCAAGAGCTAGATCTGCTCCCTACTGACCAGGGGTAAAAAAATTAACTTTTCTCTCTGTCCCTCCAAAATAGAGTGCTCCAGTTTGTTGACTCCCTCTAACTATCTATATATCAATAAGATGAAAGCCGGGGGTAATCCTCCTTTTCAAAAAAAAAAATCTATATATCAATAAAATATATCCCTCCGTCCCAAATTACTTGTGACAAGACAATTTATTCGGGTCGGAGGTAATACTATTATGCAGTACACCAGTTTTTGTTGGCATGACTTGCCTTTTTCTTGTCGTTTCGTTGATAGCCATGTTACAAATCCAAATCTCGGCTTAGTAAATATAGTATGGCACTACTAGCAGTAGCAGGCTGTGCACATGGATATTTTGACCAAAAGTTAAACATTTTTATCAACTAGTACTAGTCTAACTTAACTCTCAGATGCAAAGGCAAAACATATGCGGGAAACAACTAGCTAAACACCCAAACCTCCTTCGCATCCAAACTGAAAGCCACAGGCCTTCACTTAGAGGGAAACAAAACAAACAAAGGTATCATTAAGCACAACATGGTGTTCATCTTTCTTCTCTATTACAACTTGGGTTTGCACAGCTTGCTGGACATGAAACCCTTCTATAAACTAAACAGAAATAATAATATATAAATTGTAAAATTCTTTCTCACGCATCCGAGATTCTAGAAAGAAAGGGAGAGCAAGGTGTCACCAATCACCAATGCCTGCATTGTGAACATGATGAGGGAACAGTGAGCTCCTCCACAAGAAATGGATCGAGGACAGCTTCGGATGGCTCATGTCGATTGTGAAATCCACCACCTGAAAACCCTGCTTTTTTTTCTTTTTTCCCTGCAAAAAAAAAAAGAAAACCCTGCTATTTTCTTTTTCACACTTTATTACACATATCCGAGCCACGCAAGACAATCTGCTCATCCTGCGCTTCAGCCTCCAAATATATGGGTTTCTCTCTACTACTAGTAGAGATGCCCACATTCAATCTTCGTTCTTGCGAGCCCGCTGAGGAGGCCTTCTTGCCGCCAAGCTTCTTGCGTCCCCCTTGCGCTTTGTGCCTCCGAGGAGACCAAGAGCAACTGCTTCCAGAGCTCTTACGGTGGGAGGCCGATTTCTGGTTCCCTGCCTCCGAGAGCTCGTCTCAACAGTTATATCATGTTTTCCGGCAGCATCCAAAACATCAGGAACTATCTCGTTATTCGAAATGGAAGGTGAATTGTCCTCATTTGTATTCACCACAGTTAGATCTTCATTTTTCTGCAAAAAATCATGATTGTCTGGCAAAGTCCCTCCCATGCTAGTCCTGGCTACTGCATCAAACTTTCCTTCTGATGACTTGTCCTCATTTGTATTCACCACATTCCGCTTCTCAAGCGATCTGCCGTTGGTACTAGGCTTCGCAACCTCTGTTATCTGTTCACATGGCTTCCCCTTCATGGAACAGTTTGCCAGTGTTCTGGTTTGGAAACTACCACCAAGATCAATAACAGTTGGCTTTGATGTAGTGGATAAAGGCTTCAGTTTCTTTTTCTCGAAATCAGCATCATCTGGTAAATAAAAGCTGTGTTGGCTGGTCTGGTCATTACTGTACCTAGCAAATCTTCTGCGCTTTGGAGATAAATACACTAGTCTCCCAGTTTTCCTTCCAAGGACAGAGCAGCATGTCAAGTCTGCTTTGTCACCATTACCACTAGAAATGCCTGAGTGCCGATCATCGGAAGAATGGCCATTAACTGGAAAGACAGATTGTGGTGCAGTCCCCATGGCTTCCAACAAATCCACCAGCGATTCTTTGGTTGTACTGTAAACTGATCCCATTTCAACGTCATTAACAGGAGCTGTCACTTGTCCATGACATTCCTGGTCATCTGACAAGTTACCATCATTATGTTGCTCCTGAGAGGAACTGTCACTTGACATATTATCTGAATCATCTGTAGATCCAAAGCTAATATTTGCATCAGCAGGTAAGCTTCTCAGAGCCCTCACTTTGAAGGGCGCTTCCCCTTGGACCAAGCTAGTATCAATTATAGTGAACATTGGAAGCTCCAGATCACTATCCAAAGGACCATCTTGGCCTGTTGCCCGGCCATTTATATCAACAGGTGCACCATTATCTATTCCATCTGTCTCTAGCTGAAGAAGAGTCGGGTCTGCTGCCACTTTTTTAAGGACGTCAGTGATAGAATCGAAATAGTGAGTGCCTTTAGTGAGCTTCCTTCTTGAGAATTTTTTGATAGCAGGCACCAAATATACAAGGCAATTCTTGGTTGTGCGGACGTCTTTTGGCTGCTCTGAGTGCCATCCTCTTGCAAGCAAACGGGGCCAAACAGCTTCCCAAAACAGATCATTTAATTTCACCTTACTTCTCCTGGAATCACCTGTTAAGGTGTTGACTATCTCTTCTCTAGCAAGCCTGGAACAATTTATGCCTTTAGGTGTGTTGGCGGAAACAGATAGACCTTTGTTTGTTTTGGATGTGTCCTGAACAAATCCAGTCAAATCATGCTTCCCTTTACCAATCCCAACGACCTCAACAAAAGTTTCTGCTCCAATGGTGGATTTCAGAGTGAAGACACATTCCTCTAAAGATGTTAGGTCAGAGCCCAAAGACCTTAAAACCTGAAATATGCAAAAGTAATTCAGCTCATATAGCCGTGATGTATGAAACAATATGCGATCATCGGTTAATTGGCAACACTTGGTTTGCGAAAAAAGATGACTGCACAATCATGATCAGCGAATCATGCTAATAAATTAGTGAAGCATCAAGCTGAAATTTGGCTGTTCTCTTGTGCTATTACAGCAGGCAACATATTTGCCTCAATATCTCAATCACCAAATTCATAGCAACACTAGTAGAATCTTATAATAACACGAAGGGATTCATTTTGCACCATTTCAGTATCCCTTGTGAAAGAGATTAAAATCCGTATTGTATCAAAATGCATACCTCAACTAACGAAGCATGAGCCTCCTTGGATATTTTCAATTTCAAACGAGATATAAGCTCCTGTTGTCGCCGACCAGTAAAAATGCTTCTCCCGAGAATGCATCTAGTAGTTCTTGTCCTTCTAAGGTGCGACCATCTTTTATATGCAGTTCCATTATAGAACCTCCCATAGTAGTAGCAGAGCACCTCCCCAACAGTCTTGCTCCCTATGAACTTGCTCACCAGGCTGAGATTTTTACCAAAAATGTGCAGCCCAAGAAGAAAGCATTCTTCCTCTAGACCAGTCCAAACGGAGGCAGATAAGCCATGCAGTGAAGCATTTTTTTTTGTTTCTCTTTGATGCACCATTGTCTTGTCAGTGAAGAGGTCACGGCTTTCTCGGGTGAAACACTGAACCGGTGTTTCATCACAAACTTGATTATTTGCAGAGTCAATTTGATCTACTGGTAGCACAGCATGAGGATCCAGATATGTCCAGTTAAGTTCACTTGTAATATCTTCCTTCTTGTTAACTTGACTTGGTGGATGGCTTCCCCATACAACTGGTATAGAAACACTAGGATAATCATACACATGTAACTT
The DNA here is from genome assembly GCF_018294505.1 of Triticum aestivum. NCBI lineage: Eukaryota > Viridiplantae > Streptophyta > Magnoliopsida > Poales > Poaceae > Triticum > Triticum aestivum. Next base: position 276,644,630 of record NC_057804.1, on the reverse strand, counting down.
GCAACTGTGGAGTGAGCTGGCCATGAGATGACGTCGTTCATCGTCTGTGGCTAGGTTGGGGATTTCTGCCTGGTGCGCACTTCCTATGCATGGGGATACTGGTGAGTCATCATCCGAAGCTTGAGAAACTTCTACAGATAAATGGTGATCACCAATGTCTTCTAACTGAAGTGTTCCCATCTGCCAATATAGAAGAAAAAAAAGGTCAGTTGTCAAGGATCATCAAATTGATACAGTATAAATAAATTGATACAATAAGAAGTATTCATCGTCAGTATAAATAACTAAGTTGGTTGTGCATTTTTTTTAGAGAGAAGGCATACGCCCAACTTTATAAATAAAGCCACAAGGCAGAGTCAAGCAACTGTAACAACCAACCCATCAAGAACAAGCAAACACAAAGTGGCCCCAAAGTATTAAGGAGATACATGGCATCCATGGAAACAAACGGCACGCAGGCCGGAAAGAGAGGGAACGCAAAACACCATCTAAGCAACCTGCTCCTGTCTGGATAAGGAAGACGCAGAGGCCCGCACTTTGGAAACCAGGAGATCAAAAGCATCATGGTCCTCCGCCCTAGTCAATGATCTCCACTGCTGCAAGAAGATACACGATTTATACAAGCAGTCAGCAGGTTTAGTAGGAAAAACATGTTCAATGGTAAACTTATTCCTAATCGTCCACAAAGACCAATAGATGGCTCCAAGCCCAACCCAGAATACTCTTTTGGTGACACCACTGAGAGACTTAGCCAGGGTCTGGAGATCAACAAAAGAAGAAGGGTCCCATGAGACATGGAGCCAAGATCTCACACAACTCCAGACCAGCTTGGCCAAAACACAATGAAAGAAAATATGATTCGTGTCCTCCAGCGCGCCACAAAGGGCACAAAACTCCGATCCCGGTCCATTCCGCTTACGAATCTGGTCTGCCGCAGGCAGGCGACCTCTGAAAGCTTGCCAGAGGAAGATTTTGATTTTCAGGGGAACACGGGCCCGCCAGACCTGAGAGAACCTGTTGGTGGGAGATCCACCGACAAGCCTGGAATAGAGAGACTTGACCGAAAAGCGACCTGAAGAAGTGTGGGGCCACACCACCGAGTCCAGAGTCTCTGAGAGCGTAGGGAAGAGAGCAGTGAGCCTTTGCCAGTCTTCGAACTCTTCAGGAGAAAGGGAACGCCGGAAAGCAAGGTCCCAATTGTTAGCCGAAAGCTCAGCAATGGAGATATCCGGGACAGGGCAATAAGAGAAAAGGGTGGGAAAACTCACGGAGAGCGGCGAGTCACCACACCACCAGTCAAGCCAGAAACGAACTGAAGAACCATCCCCGACAACAAACTTAACATTTTCCAGAAACAGAGGTCTAACTTTAAGCAAACCATTCCAAAATTGAGAGCCGCCGCGGGCCGGAGCAAACAGCGGACTGGTAAGAGGGAAATACTTAGCTTTGAGGATGGAAAACCAAAGAGTCCCAGCCCCAGAAGTCATGATCTTCCACCACCACTTAATTAAAAGGCATTTATTCATGATAGCGGTGTTGATAATGCCCAGCCCCCCAAGGCTTTTGGGCCTGCACATAAGCTTCCATCTGACGAATCTATATTTGCGCTTATTGTCAGCCGAATTCCAATAAAAAGCCCCTCTCTGTTTGTCGAAGCTGGCGTGGGTACCAGCCGAGAGAGAGTAGAATCCCATAAGAAATATAGGCAGGGAGGATAGGCAAGCGTTGATCAGAGCCACTTTGCATTGGTTGTGCATTTAGGAGCATGAAACAAAATGGCGCTCTGTATGAATAAGTGAAGTGAACACATGAAAATTTTCATCCCTTTCAGAGCTCACATGCATACATGCATGATATCTCTAGCATCTGAAATGTGCTATATGCAACAGTAAAGTACACGGCATTACTAATTCATTGCTTACTACAGCAAGCAACTGAAGCAGAAATAAATACTGCAACTAGGATGAACTGCATTGTACAGCCCTGGAGTAACCTTCGCGGCATCTCTCTCAGATAAGATTGATTAAAAAAAGGAGCTTTTTTGAAGTGGCTTATATGTTTTGAGCAGCATATAGCCAGACCAATTGACATCACATCAGAACTGACATCACCCAGCAGTTACTGCAACTTGCCGCACCAATTGCATTTGCACATTATCAGACAGGCAATGCTGGTGATGTTTAAGATTTATCGTGTTCACAGTTGTGAATCACAATGCTTTGTAAAACAAGTAAAACTCTGTCATGACACATCGGATCTCCCAGATAATCATTTGTCCGAATTAAACACTGCACCATAACTAGGACGTATGTATCACATCAGCCTGACGATAATAGGCTACCGAATTCACAAGCACTGCACCTAGGAGCAAGCCTACAAATCTGGAGAGTCAAACATAGCAAATCGAGTCATTTCCTAGAGCCCAAACCAAACCCATGAATCGCGTCCTGCAAATCTCAGGCACCACCCTGACCCACCCAATCCCATCAGGTAGGACGACGGGGTCGGAGCAAGTCACGGACAACCCAAACCTGGAGGCTGGAGCAGCCAAGGCAGGCACGGCGGCCGTACGAACCAAACCCCATGCCCTCGCCGAGCCGAACACGCTCGCACGCGGGCGCAGAGACGCAAACACCGTCCCGAAATCTAGAGATGACGTGATCATGGACGCAACCAGCACGGGGGAACCAGGAAGACGGCTACCGTAAGCGCAAGGCACGGCCGGGGAGCGCGACGCGCATCACCGAAACGCCAGCCACCAGCCGGCCGGGCAAGCAAAGAACGAATGTACTAACATGGGAGGAAAAGAGCCGAGGCAAGCAACGAACCTTGCGTCCCATGCAGGAGAGCCGCCGCCGCCGCCCCTACTGGACGAAGCTTCCGGCGGCAGGGGCCGACGATTCTCTTGGCTGGGAAAACGGGAAACAGAAGACGGTGACACGGAACGACGACCGGGGTGAAAGAATCTGGGTGGAGATGGCGGCGTGATTCAGAGGCCACGGCGCGGGCGGGTTGGACGAGCAGCGGAGGAGGGCATGCGCCGGGTTGCGGGGAGGAGGACGGCGCGTGAGGCTTTTGGGAGGGTGGTTTGTTCGCTCGCAGTCGAGGCGAGGAGAGGGGTGGAGGCGGAGATGGAGACGGGTAAGCAGGAAAACAGAGGGAGGGGGCGTCGGCCTTTAAAGACGAGAGAGCAGCACAAGGACGGAGAGAGAAATTTGTGGTGTGTTGAGAACGCTCGCTCTCACGACGACGTCGTGCTGCTTGCTGCAGCCGCAAGCGCAATTTCCTTGAACTGCTCGCCGTTGGATGCCACTTTGGTTGGATCCACGCCGTAGGTTCATCTGACGTGCGTGCGTACACACCATCGGATCAAAGGTAAGAACCGTTTCTGTCGCCCCCGCCGGAAAGGGGATGTTTTGTTTAGCAGATGATGAAGATAATTAGTAATTGTTTATAAGAAATACACGTCCTACATTAGTCATGAGATATACATTCAGGGTTTGAGACCGCTGAAACAAAATCCGTTGAATCGGAAGTACTCCCTCCGTCCGGAAATACTTGTCGGGGAAATAGATGTATCTAGACGTATTTTAATTCTAGATACATCCAATTTTATTCATTGGTACGACAAGTATTTCCGGACGGAGGGAGTATGAAAGATGGGTGGGCGGCGAATCCCTGAAAAAGTAGGGTCTTTTGCATTATTCATGAGATATATGCTATCGGTTCAAGACTAATGCCAAGATCTGTTGCACCGGATGTAAAAGGATGAACGTTTGTCGCACCCGCAAGAAAGGATCGTACACTGCTTATCGGACAGTCGAGACTTTATGATGTATTCATTATTGGTATGTGATATGCACAAAAATGCTAGACCTACGTAATTGTAGTACGTAAAGTTACGTTCTGGCCTGCCTCAACCAATCATCGCCCCCCCTGATTTTCACGGGGTGGGCCTGGGCCTTCTTAACTTTCAACCAAAACAGGCCAGGTCATCCTCTTCGTAAATTACGTAATAATGTGTACCTGGGTGTAGCAAAGCTCGTGATATGCATGTTGTATTAATCACGAGGTAGAAGAGGCGGGTTCGAGAGTGGCGCCAAGATCCATTGGATTGGAAGTAAGAGGTGGGGAGGTTTGTCGTGCATTGCTTATCGGATAGTCGACGCTTTATGATGTGTTTATTGTCGATATGCAATAGGTGTTTTCTGTTAGTCACAAGATATACAAAGTGGGTTTGAGGTTGGTACCAATATCCATTGGATCGGAATTAAGAGGTATGGAGGTTTGTCGCACTCAAGGAAAAGGTTCATCCATTGCTTATCAGGAAATTAATATTTATTATGTATTATTTGTGGGACCAACTATGTGTTGTATATGAACCATGAGATATGCATGACCTTTCAACATTGGTGATAAGATGAGGGTATTACATGTCGTCGATCCAAAATTTATGATATGCTAATTGTTCACAAGAAATGGATATGCCTCATTAACCAGACAGAAAAAGATGCCTCTTGTAGGTTTCACAAATATGAAGTGTCAACTATTTTATTGGCTACATTAACAAAAAAATAATTGATAATAATAGTTATTAGATTAACATTGGGTGTAAGAAGAAAAGGAATATCAGACACGTCCCATCGCGTTTTTCTCTCGATCTCATGACATCATTTCTTGTTTATCTTATACATTGATTCATGTACTCCCTGATTTCTTCTTGGAAGAAATGTAAGGAAACTTGCATTTTCCAAATACTAGACTGCTGCTAAGATAATTCAAATGAGAAACCATATTACGGACTTCAAGCAAAATGATCATGAACACTGATATGTCTTCGTCGTATCTATAAATTTTTATTGTTCCATGTCAATATTCTACAACTTACATATATTTTTGGTAACATTTTGTATTATTTTTAGGACTAACATATTGATCTGGTGCCCAGTGTCAGTTCCTGTTTGTTGCATGTTTTTTGTTTTGCAGAATATCCATATCAAACGAAGTCCAAATGCGATAAAAATTACGGGGAATTATTTTGGAATATGTGTGATTTTGGGAAGCAGAATCAACGCGAGACGATGCCCGAGGGGCCCACAAGCTCAAGGTGTGTGCCCCCCTACTCAGGGTGCGCCTGGCAAGCTTGTGTCCACCCCGTAGGTCGGCTGGAGGTGTCCTTCGGCCGCAAGAAAGCTTATATCCAGATAAAAACCATGTTAAATTTTTAGCCCAGTCGGAGTTACGGATATCCGGATATTTAAGAAATGGTGAAAGGCTAGAAAACAGGAACGCGAAACAGAAGAGAAACAAAGAGATAGATCCAATCTCGAAGGGGCTCCCGCCCCTTCGCCATCTGCCATGGACCAGAGGGGAAACCCTCCTTCCATCTAGGAGGGAGGTCAAGGAATAAGAAGAAGAAGAAGGGGGCTCTCTCCCCCTCTCTCCCGGTGGCGCCGGAGTGCCGCCGGGGCAAGGGTCGTGACGACGATCTACACCAACAACCTTGCTAATGTCAACACCAACTCTATTCCATTACTAGGGAAAACCATAGTAGTAGCGCGGGTTTTGAGGCTAGCAGCAGCGCGGGTGGCCGCGCTACTAATAAGGTGCTACAGCTAACTTATAGTAGTAGCGCGGCCCTTACCCGTGCTACTACTGTTGACGATATCAGCAGCGCTTTTTATGAACGCGCTACTATTACCTAGCTGTAGCGATTTCGCAGTCCCTCGCTACTGCTATATCTTTCATCATTTCCCCCCCGTACCCTTTTCCCTTTCAGTTTTCCTTTTAGATACTAGATACTAGGTACTGCTAGTAGATATCAAATTCATAAACCATTACTGGGTAGTACTCCCTTCGTTCCAAATTACTCGTCGTGGTTTTAGTTCAAACCACGACGAGTAATTTGGAACGAAGGGAGTACTAGATAACAATTTCATGCATAGTCAACATGCATCCTCAAGCAGTACAAGGTCATATCAACGGCGATCATCATATGTAGTTCTAGATCATATCGACGACGATCATCATATGTAGTTCTAGATGATATAGCCACACACACATATGTAATTCTAGATGATATAGCCACACACACATATGTAGTTCTAGATGATATCGAAGACAATCATCATCCTCAAGCCTGGGCGGTTGGTGTTCCTGATAGTAATTAGGATGGCCTGTCCAACACGAAGATTCTTGCCATCGAGGAATTTCTTCCACCCAACCAAGTTTAAGTGTGTGTGACCGTCCGTGTCCACGCGGTAAGTACAGGTTGTGACGGAGCCCCTTGCAGTAAGTCGTAGTCCAGCTGAGCCTTCTTCATCATGCTCAATACCATAACTCACAGATATGCTCTTTGCCAATTTCTGAATAAGAAAAACATATCAATTAATAAATAGCCTCGCAAATAAGTACATATGGATTATCTACACTATTAATAGTTTCCTTAGATTCTACACTAATAAGCATGTGATCAAACTCTACACTAAAACATATCATCGACTAGATTCCACACAACATACCATATCATTGGACTGTACACTAAGTATTTCATCGGATAATTTGCATTTGTAAGTATAACATACCATATCATGTCGATCAACCATGGTATTTGTCAGGCGGGTCACGAATGGCACCCCGACAAAGTAAGCACATGGCGGAATTATGTCCCACAGGTTGGACACCTCCTCCTCGCTCAGCCTTGTTCTTTGAGCTACGATGGCTTCATGAAGTGGGTCCTCATCATCTTCATCGAGTGGGTCCTCATTATCTTCATCATCTTCATCATTTTCGTCATCTTCATCATCTTCCACCAGGTTGAGATAAATGACAGCCAGCTTGGGTCTTTCTGCTCGGAAGGAGAAGCCGATCAACTCACCACCAGTAAGACGCATGCGAGCGAAGAAACATGCCCATCCATCTCCTCCAATCTGCGACATATTGCGTCCTTTCTCGACCTCCATAGTGTACGGCCCCCTAGGAGCCTCAAATGTCACAGTGTCTCCTATCAGCTTGTTGAATTTCAACCTCACATTGCATGGGACGATCTATGTAAAATAAGCAAAATGACACAATGTAGTAATGCCAACACTAAAAATAAAATAGTTATTACATTTCATCTAATTTCTTACCGCCGCATGACGAAAACTCGGCTGGAAGTAGATGCCGAACAGCTTGCCAGTTGCAAGGCTGCTGGCGCATCTTGACTTGCATACTCGGCATAGTGGTGGTGGTGGTGGCGCCATTTTTCCTAAAGCAATATGAGCAAAGGATTAACGATCCACTTCATAGGAAAGAAAAACAGTAGCATGTGACATTTTTGGTTCTTCCGCGAGAAGCAATTTGATGGACAGTTATAATCCTAAGATCTAGTAACATATTAGATGACAAGGTACCACCTACATTTTGCCAAAAAGTATCTTATTAAAAAAACAAAAGCAACTACGTACCTATCCATGTATAGAAAAAATAACAATAAAATGGTGCATACTAAATCAACTAAATGAACTAGCCTACTAAATCAACTAAATCAAAATGTTCTAAATCAACTAAATGAACTAGCCTACTAAATCAACTATCAAAATGTTCTAAATCAACTAAATCAACTAGCCTACTAAATCAACTAAATCAAAATGTTCTAAATCAACTAAATGAACTAGCCTACTAAATCAACTCAATCAAAATGTTCTAAATCAACTAAATCAACTAGCCTACTAAATCAACTAAATCATATCAACTAAATCAAAATGTTGCATATGAACTAGCCTACTAAATCAAAATGTAGCAGGCAGGAGGGATGAGGAGGGGCGACTCGAGGAGGGAGAAGAGAGTAGGACGGAGGAGGAAGGCAGAGCGAGGAGGGGCCAGCCGGCGGCCAGTGGAGGGAGGAAGGAGGAGGAAGGCGGAGTGAGGAGGGGCCGGCCAGCGGCGAGTGGAGAGGGAGGATGGAGGAGGAGGCCGGTACCGAGTCCAGCAAGGAGGAGGAGGTGACGGCGGCGCAGAGGGAGGAGGGGCGACAGGGGTGGACCGACGTGGGGGATTGAGAGGGGATCTAGTGAGTGTGTGACTATGAGTGGATCGTATAGAGGAGATGGGGGGTGGGAGATGGAATGGCTTAGCAGTAGCGCGCTATAGAGAAAGACGCTACTGCTAAGCTACCTAGCAGCAGCGCCTTTCACAAAGAAGCGCTATTGCTATGTGCCAGCATGTAAAAATAGACTTTGTTCAATATATCAAAAATACATTGATCATCAACGATCTTTTTGTGTACAATCTGATTTGTCAATATGAGTCCTTACCGGTTTAGGAACAGGTGAAGACTCATATTGCAACCACAAATTCTACACATAGAGTTCAATGAAGACCAAGTGCTTGTCAAAGTTTGAGAAGTAACATATTTAAGGTGGTAGAAACTCTCTTCATGGAGCGAGGTGGGACTAAATTTTTGTAGTAAACTTAGCAGTAGCGCTTATTGGCTAAATGCGCTGCTACTATGCTACGTAGCAGTAGCGCCCATCATTATAACACGTTGCTACTATAACTAGCCTTGCGGCAGCCTCATGGGAATTATAGCAGTAGCGCGTCTTTGAGTGGGCGCGCTACTGCTATATTTGTTTCAGCAGCGAGTTACTCTTGAGCATGCTACTGCTAATTAGCAGCAGTGCCTTATTTTAAAGTGCGCTGCTGATAAGATTCTGTGTATATGCTTTTCCCTAGTAGTGTTCCCCTCTATGCAGTGGTGTAACACCTCTTCTCCCCGCTATAATCTCTACTTAAACATGGTGCTCAACACTATATATCATTATCCAATGATATGTGGATATCCTATGATGTTTGAGTAGATTCATTTTCCTATGGGTTGATTAACGATCATGATTGGTTTGAGTTGTATGTTTTATTATTGGTGCTGTCCTACGGTGCTCTTCGTGTCGTGCAAGCGTGAGGGATCCCCATTGTAGGGTGTTGTAATAAGTTCATGATTCTCTTACGATGGGTGGCTAGAGTGACATAAGCTTACACCTGAGTAAGGGGGTTGTTCCGTATGGCTGTAAAGAAGACTTGATACTTAATGCTATGGTTGGGTTTTACCTTAATGATCTTTAGTAGTTGCGGATGCTTGCTAGAGTTCCAGTCATAAGTGCATATGATCCAAGTAGAGAAAGTATGTTAGCTCATGCCTCTCCCTCATATAAAATTGCAATAATGATTACTGGTCTAGTTATCGATTGCCTAGGGACAAATAAATTTCTTGTGTTACAAAAAGCTCTCTACTAAAAAACTAACTTTATTATCTTGCGAATTACTCATAGTTTTATTCTTGCTAGGTACAACTAGTTTTATTCTTGCAAACCTGTCCTATCATCTACAAAATAGTTTTGTACTTGTTCTAGGTAAAGCGAACGTCAAGTGCGTGTAGAGTTGTATCGGTGGTCGATAGAACTTGAGAGAATAATTCTACCTTTAGCTTCTCGTTCAGTTTGAAACTCTTAGTTATCGAAAAAGGATATAGTTGATCCCCTATACTTGTGGGTTATCAAGATCTTTTTTTGGCGCCGTTGCCGGGGAGCAATAGCGTGGGGTGAATATTCTCGTGTCTGCTTGTTTGCTTTATCACTAAGTAGATTTTATTTTCTGTTCTAAGTTGTTTTATATCTTTAGTTATGGATATGGAACATGAAATACAAAAAAAATTGTACTTACAACTCTTGGAGATGGGAACCTCCTAAACCCTCAATGCTTGTTATGTGAAAAATATTAAACACTACTTCGATAATCCTGAGAAAATCCCATTCAACTTGATTAGGGGAGACATGCTGGAGCAACGTGAATACTTTAGGGATTACAGCTTGACTCAAAAAGGGAAACTCTTATGGGATCAAATTGACTGTTTGCAATGGTATGCTTGGGATTTATGCTTGAGATATGATTATACTTGTTGCTCTAGGATGAAGGCTCGACACCTTCCATTTTCATGTGAATTCAATGATAAGGAAACCTTGGCTTCTTATCCTAATGGTATATATGATTACTATGATGTGGAACGAATAGAAGAATTTGTTGTTGCTTTTAAGGGTGCATATGAAATTGAATCTTTGTTTAAAAAAATATGAAGATTGTGATGATGCTGTTTACAGACCCGAACTTTCGCTATACTTAAATATTGCTATGAGAATTATAAATACAATGCCGATATTGATGAATTTATTGAGAAAGTCTCCATTGTCCAAGAAGAGACTAATATTTTGAAGGAAACTATGGAAGAAGAAATTAATGACACTGTGAGCTCATTAGATGAAAAAGATGAGGAGGAAAGCAAAGAACAAAAGGAGGAAGAGCGGACTGGCTACCCGTGCCCACCTTCTAATGGGAGTAACTCTTCAACTCATACATTGTTTAATTTTCCTTCGTGCTTACCGAAGGATGAATTCTACGATGATTGCTATGATCCCTTGGATTCATTTGAAATATCCCTTTTTGATGAAATTGATGCTTGTTATGCATGTGGCCATGATGCCAATATGAATTATGCTTATGGAGATGAACTTTCTATAGTTCTGTGTGTTAATAATGAAATTATTGCTATTGCACCCACACATGATGGTCCTATTATCTTTTTGAGTTCTCCCAACTACACTATATTGGAGAAGTTTGCGCTTATTAAGGATTATGTTGATGGGTTGCGTTTTACTACTACACATGATGATTTTGATAAATATAATATGCATGTGCTTGTTGCTCCTAATTACAATTATTATTAGAGAGAAATCACATCTCCACCTCTCTATGTTTCCAATACGATGAAATTGCAAGAAACCATTTATGCTATGTAATGGCCTTTACTATGTGTGAATGAATTGTTCTTTTATGACATGACGATGCATAGAAGAGAGTTAGAGTTTGTTTTTGCATGATATATGTTGCTTTGTGCTCAAAAATACAAATCATTGTTAATTAAAATTGGCTTTGTTATACCTTGGGATCCAGGTGGATCAATTACTTAAGCACTTAATGCCTAGCTTAATGGCTTTAAAGAAAGCGCTGCCAGGGAGACAACCTGGAAGTCTTCGAGAGTCATTTTATTCTGTTGTGTGCTTTTAAAAATATTTAAAAACAAAAATAATATAGAGGGGAACCTCAAAGTTTTCAAAAAAGAAAGTGAAAGTAAGAAAGACAAGCACCGTTGAAGTGGGGGAGCTCCTTGAACTTTATTCATGCCCATGGAAACATTGCAAACCTTGAATTACATAAACTTATCAACAAAATAATTATCCCCTTGTACAAATCCATTGTATTATAAAAATAATGTGCCAAGATTTGCCTTTAGGATGATTAGATTGCTTGTTTGGTATGTGTGGTGCAAAGACAGAAACTTTTGTTGTAGTGCGGGAATTTACATGTGTTTACTGGAATGTGCAAAAATACTGAATTTTTTACACAGTACTGATATGAAAATTGTTTATTTTGTCCTAATTCTTCCGAATTTTTTGAGTTACAGAAGTATATGTACCACCTGCATCTTTACAGATTGTCCTATTTTCACAGATTGTTGTTATAGTTTCATTATTTGCGTATGTTTGAAATCTTGTTGAGCCCCCTTTGACTTGGGGCCATAGAATATTGATAGCATACAGTGGGTAATGATTGATTATAATTATACAATAATGTTACAGTAGTACATGATGGGATTTGATGTTATATGTACTAACCCCGCTAATAAAAAAGTTCGGCTAAGTTTTGTGTGGATGAAGTGTTCGAAGATCGAGGAGGTATCGATATGAGGAGAATAAGGAGAGGAAAGAGTTCAGGCTTGGGGATACCCAAGGCATCCCAAGTAAATATTCAAGGAGAATCAAGCGTCTAAACTTGGGAATGCCCTGGAAGGCATCCCATCCTTCTTCAACAATTATCGGTATGTTTCAGTTTTTGTTTTGTTCACACGATATGCGTAAATTCTTGGAGCGTCTTTTGTGTTTATTTTTTGCTTTTCTTGTATGCAGCATGATGGTATGAGATAGTCCTTGGTTGATTTATAAAATTCTCTTTGCACTTCACTTATATCACTTGGGTATGGCTTTATACAATGCTTCATGTGCTTCACTTATACCATTTGAAGTTTGGATGCCCGTTTCTCTACACATAGAAAACCGTTATTTGTAGAATGCTCTTTTGCTTCACTTATATTTATTAGAGAGTGATCTTTTATATAAAGAATTAAACTCTCTTGCTTCACTTATATCTATTTCGAGAGTTAACAGGAATTAGTCATCCACATGGTTAGTCATAAAATCCTACATAAAACGTGTAGATCACTGAGTATGATATGTTTGATTCCTTGCAATAGTTTTGCGATATTGAGGTGGTAATATGGGGGCATGCTAGTAAAAGAATTAAAGTTGAGTATTAATAATGGTGTTAAGGGAAGTAAGTCTTTACGCAAGTAAATCCTCACACATGTAAAGTGGTGGCCTCTGACATTAGCAGTGAGGTCGTAGCATAATTTATCCTTGATTGAAATCCTTCTCTGCTGTTTGAATCGGGGGTGCGCGATGGTTAACTCCTACCAACCTCCCTCCTCGGGGCATGCGAGTAGTACTTTGCTTCGAGGGCTAATAAAACTTTCACAATAAGTATATGAGTTCTTTATGACTAATGTTGAGTCCATGGATTATACGCATTCTCACCCTTCCACCATTGCTAGCCTCTCTAGTAGCACACAACTTTTACCGGTGCATAAACCCTCCCTATATCTTCCCCAAAATAGCCACCATACCTACCTATCATGGCATTTCCGTAGCCATTCTGAGCTATATTGCCATGCAACTTCCATCATCATCATACACATGACTCGAGCATTCATTGTCATATTGCTTAGCATGATATTTTCATGGCTTGTCCATTTTTGATATCTTTGCTATGCTAGATCATTGCACATCCTGGTACACTGTCAAAGGCATTCATATAGAGTCATCATCTATTAGTTGTATCGTGTTGTAAGTAAATAAAAGTGTGATGATCATCATTATTAGAGCATTGCCCCAGTGAGGAAAGAATGATGGTGACTGTGATTCCCCCACAAGTTGGGATGAGACTCCATACAAAAAACAACAACAACAACAACAACAACAACAACAAAGCCTTTAGTCCCAAACAAGTTGGGGTAGGCTAGAGGTGAAACCCATAAGATCTCGCAACCAACTCATGGCTCTGGCACATGGATAGCAAGCTTCCACGCACCCCTGTCCATAGCTAGCTCTTTGGCGATACTCCAATCCTTCAGGTCTCTCTTAACGGACTCCTCCCATGTCAAATTTGGTCGACCCTGCCCTCTCTTGACATTCTCCGCACGCTTTAGTCGTTCGCTATGCACTGGAGCTTCTGGAGGCCTGCGGTGAATATGCCCAAACCATCTCAGACGATGTTGGACAAGCTTCTCCTCAATTGGTGCTACCCCAACTCTATCTCGTATATCATCATTCCGGACTCGATCCTTCCTCGTGTGGCCACACATCCATCTCAACATACGCATATCCGCCACACCTAACTATTGAACATGTCGCCTTTTAGTCGGCCAACACTCCGTGCCATACAACATTGCAGGTCGAACCGCCGTCCTGTAGAACTTGCCTTTTAGCTTTTGTGGCACTCTCTTGTCATAGAGAATGCCAGAAGCTTGGCGCCACTTCATCCATCCGGCTTTGATTCGATGGTTCACATCTTCATCAATACCCCCATCCTCCTGCAACATTGACCCCAAATACCGAAAGGTGTCCTTCCGAGGTACCACCTGGCCATGAAGGCTAACCTCCTCCTCCTCACACCTAGTAGTACTGAAACCACACATCATGTACTCGGTTTTAGTTCTACTAAGCCTAAACCCTTTTGATTCCAAGGTTTGTCTCCATAACTCTAACTTCCTATTTACCCCCGTCCGACTATCGTCAACTAGCACCACATCATCCGCAAAGAGCATACACCATGGGATATCTCCTTTTATATCCCTTGTGACCTCATCCATCACCAATGCAAAAAGATAAGGGCTCAAAGCTGACCCCTGATGCAGTCCTATCTTAATCGGGAAGTCATCGGTGTCGACATCACTTGTTTGAACACTTGTCACAACATTATCGTACATGTCCTTGATGAGGGTAATGTACTTTGCTGGAACTTTGCGTTTCTCCAAGGCCCACCACATGACATTCCGCGGTATCTTATAGGCCTTCTCCAAGTCAATGAACACCATATGCAAGTCCTTCTCTTGCTCCCTATATCTCTCCATAAGTTGTCGTACCAAGAAAATGGCTTCCATGGTCGACCTCCCAGGCATGAAACCAAACTGATTTTTGGTCACGCTTGTCATTCTTCTTAAGCGGTGCTCAATGACTCTCTCCCATAGCTTCATTGTATGGCTCATCAGCTTAATTCCACGGTAATTAGTACAACTCTAAACATCCCCCTTGCTCTTGAAGATTGGTACTAATATACTCCGTCTCCATTCTTCTGGCATCTTGTTTGCCCAAAAAATGAGATTGAAAAGCTTGGTTAGCCATACTATCGCTATGTCCCCGAGAACTTTCCACACCTCAATGGGGATACAATCAGGGCCCATCGCCTTGCCTCCTTTCATCCTTTTTAAAGCCTCCTTCACCTCAGACTCCTAGATGTGCCACACAAAATGCATGCTGGTCTCATCAAAGGAGTCGTCTAGTTCAATGGTAGAACTCTCATTCTCCCCATTGAACAGCTTGTCGAAGTACTCCCGCCATCTATGCTTAATCTCCTCGTCCTTCACCAAGAGTTGGCCTGCTCCGTCCTTGATGCATTTGACTTGGCCAATGTCCCAGATGTTCCTTTCACCTTCCTTCGTGCCTAACCATTGGTAGAGGTCCTCATATGCCCGACCCGTTGCTTCACCAACAGCTCGCTTTGCGGCCTTCTTCGCCATCTTGTACTTCTCTATGTTGTCTGCACTCCTATCTAGGTATAGGCGTCTGAAGCAATCTTTCTTCTCTTTAATCGCCTTCTGGACATCATCATTCCACCACCAGGTATCCTTATCTTTGCTTCTCCTTCCCCTGGACACTCCAAAGTCCTTCGAGGCCACCTTATGAATGCAAGTCGCCATCTTCATCCACACATTGTCCGCATCCCCTCCAGATGAAAAAATGAGGCCAAAAAGAGCCCAACAAAAAAAGTAAAAAGAGAGATAATAATAATAAAATAGATATGAGAGAAA
This sequence comes from Triticum aestivum, assembly GCF_018294505.1. Classification (NCBI taxonomy): domain Eukaryota; kingdom Viridiplantae; phylum Streptophyta; class Magnoliopsida; order Poales; family Poaceae; genus Triticum; species Triticum aestivum. Next base: position 276,629,398 of record NC_057804.1, on the reverse strand, counting down.
TAGAGAGAAGGGGCAATGTTACTATCCTTTTACCACACTTGTGCTTCAGAATAGCACCATGTTCTTCATATAGAGAGTCTCTTGAGTTATCACTTTCATATACTAGTGGGAATTTCTCATGATAGAACTTGGCTTGTATATTCTGGTGATGAACTTCCTCAAATGCCCGAGGTCTTCATGATTAAGCAAGTTGGATGCACACCCTCTTAGTTTCATTTGTGAGCTTTCATACACTTATAGCTCTAGTTCATCCTTTGCATGGAAATCCCTAGTCCTCTCATTGATATCGATTGATGGGCATCGCCATAGCCGTTAATCCGCCTTGTTGATGTGAGACTTTCTTCCTTCTCCTATTGATCCCTACCACCGCATTCTATTCCACCCATAGTACTATATCCATGGCTCACGCTCATGTATTGAGTGAAGTTGAAAATGCTGAAGCGCGTTAGAAGTACAATCCAATTGCCTGGTTTGACACCAAGGTGCTCATGATTTATACTTTATGCAGGGAAGACTGACTGTGACATGCTTACCACAATTAAGTGTATAGAGGCCTTTTCCTTTAGCTCCATTATTATGAAAGGCAATGATGAATGACATGCATGTCTTGTATTATTCATTCGATGTCAAATTGATAGACTATCGCCTTGAATCACTCGTGTCTTAATATTCATGCCATGATTAGATTACATGATAAGGATTATGCTAGGTAGAATTCCATGTCAAAAAATATCTTTTTTATCATTTACCTACTCAAGGACGAGTAGGAATTAAGCTTGGGGATGTTGATACGGCTCCGTCGTATCTATAATTTTTATTGTTCCATGCTAATATTCTACAACTTTCATATACTTTTGGCAATATTTTATATTATTTTTGGGACTAACATATTGATCTAGTGCCCAATGTCAGTTCCTGATTGTTGCATGTTTTTTGTTTTGCAGAATATTCATATAGAACGAAGTCCAAACGCGATAAAATTTTATGAAGCATTATTTTGGAATATTTGTGATTTTTGGGAAGCGGAATCAACGCGAGATGATACCCCAAGGGGCCCACAAGCTCAAGGGGTGCACCTGGCAAGCTTGTGGCCACCCCATAGGTGTGTTGGAGGTGTCATTCGGCCTCAAGGAAGCTTATATCCGAATAAAAATCATGTTAAAATTTCAGCCCAATCGGAGTTATGGATCTCTGAATATTTATGAGGTGAAAGACCAGTAAAGAGGGACGCGAAACAGAAGCGAAACAAAGAGATAGATCCAATCTCGGAGGGGCTCCCGCCCATCTGCCGCCATGGAGGCCAAGGACCAGAGGGGAAACTATGCTCCCATCTATGGGGGAGGTCAAGGAAGAAGAAGAAGGAGGGGGGCTCTCTCCCCCTCTCTCCCGATGGTGCCAGAGTGCCGCCGGGGCAAGGATCGTGACGACAATCTACAACAACAACCTCGCTACCGTCAACACCAACTCTCTCCCCCATTATGCAGCGGTGTAACACCTCTTCTCCCCGTTGTAATCTCTACTTAAACATGGTGCTCAACACTACATATTATTATCCAATGATATGTGGCTATCCTATGATGTTTGTATATTCGTTTTGTCCTTGTGTTGATTGATGATCGTGATTCGTTTGAGTTGTAAGTTTTATTATGGGTGTTGTCCTATGGTGCTATCCGTGTCATGCAAGCGTGAGGGATCCCCGCTATAGGGTGTTGCAATATGTCTGTGTACAAAAGTAGGGCCCCTCTTTGTACCCCTTTACTTGTGCACGGGCAGTCAGAGCCGCACCTGTGGCCATGCTTAGCAGGGCAGAGGAAGGAAGCAAAAGTACAAGACTACCGAAGCGGTGCTCAAACCAGGGGCACAAAAGGTAAAGCGACAAGATGGGCTTCCCCCGGCAAGAGTCTTGCCGGGGCAACTTACCCAACGCGAGCAAGGCCACCACCCTTGAGCTTGAGAGTTCCGACACCATCGACAACATTGGAACCAAAGCTTGGGAGGGGGCCTACATAGTGGCATGCAGATCTTTATGAAGATCATAAGCACACAAGATCAGATGAGGACTAGAAGACGACGATCCTCGGCAAGATCCTTGCCGAGGGAATCCACGAGACCTCCGGCAAGATCCTTGCCGGGGACGACCACGATGTCACGGCAAGATCCTTGCCAGGACCCCGACAAGACCCTTGCCGAGGACGTCAGCGGGGCCACGGCCAGGCCCACATCTGCCAAGACTCCACCGTCGTTCCCATGCAGCTGCCAGCTCAGCCAGCTAGGCGAGCACCTGCGTGGTGATGTGCAGCCTCTAGACCAACTCAGCAAGTACCTACGTGGTGGCATGTAGATCTTCATGCAGACCCTGCCACCACACCAACTCAGCAGCCTGCCAGCTTACATGGTGCTGCACGCCTCGTTGGCTTGGACGCGTGTCGAAGCAAGGCGAAACGGCGATGGATGGGACGGGCTTCGTTGCCGTCCCCGATAAAGCAAGAGGACACCTAAGTAGCGCATTTAATGCGTTTTGTCCTGTGATGTCAGGCGATAAGCTTGTACACTGTATACACTTTCCACCTCCTGTGTGCCACTCTGGCGTCCCCTTTTTCCATAAAAGGAGGCCCGAGGCATACTAAGGAGGGTTTCGGATCTTTTGGACTACACACACGCTGTAGCTAGTTCAAGAACTCAAGAACACTCAAATACACACTAAAGCAGGACTAGGGTATTACGCATCCTCGCGGCCCGAACCTGGGTAAACGATCTTTGTATTGGCTCCTAGACCCGCTCTTTCCACAACCTCGCGCCCGCCGACCGTAGTAGGGATTCCAGTGATCCCATAGGTGTCGTTTTCCACCGACATCTTTGGCGCTCCAGGCAGGGGCACAGTTGTGAAAATCCGGTCTAGTAGCTAGTTTAGCAGTTCTTCATCGCCATGGCTCCCAAGAAGAAGAAGACGACAGCGATTGGTTCATCCAGAGCCGGACGGCCCGTCCCAGTGCGTGCAAGTAGCGGGGCGGTCGCGGACGGAGGCCAAGGCACGGCCCGCAAACACCCACATCGCTTTGGCAGTCAAAGCCTCACGAGCAACGTCGTTCATGCACAAGACGACGGGCCGCGTGCCGCCAAATCCAAAGACGGAGCTGGGGCCCCCGCGGGCTGCGCGGGGCCCTCCAAGGGCGGCACCGTGCCACCTACCAGTGGTGCGGCGACCTCCAAGACACCTATGCCGGCACCCACGATGTGCTCTTCCCAAGTTGTGCGCAATGAGCAGCGTCACCACGCTGGTGACCCCGGGCGCCGCCGTGGGAAGAGTCCTGCGCATCCTTCGCGGGACGAAGGAGGCCAGCATGCACGACGAAGTGCTGGCGAAAATGGCGTACAGCCGCAAGGCTGTGATAGAGCTCCTTCTAACGTGGTTAGAAGTCAGAGCGCGTCATGGTCCACACAACTTTCACCGCCGCCCATGCCAGCAAAAGCTTTGGCGCGCGCGTAGCTGCTCCTCGATTTTCCGCCTGCTGCGGAAAAGCTTGACGAGTGGAGGGCCACCATCCGGAGCCTCGTCGGCATTGCGAACAAAGTTGAGCCGCGGCAAGTGGGGCCCTTAGGCCGATGCTCCGTCGAGCCACCGCATGCTAGTGGTGGAAGGGCCGGAGGTGATGCAGCCACGATGCACTCTCCTTCCCCATGCCAGTTACCGCGGGTGTCGGTCCGTCATGATGACGCTTGTGATAATATTTCCATAGCGTCGTCCGACCCACGGACCCACCGCGATCAGCGCCAAGTTCTTCGGGAGCGAGCCCTTGAAGATGCTCGAACCACCATCGAACGCTGGCGCGATGCGCGCCACCAGTCAGATAGGCGGGCAGGGCCCTCTATGGACCACCCGGCACTGGGAGGCTATGGTGGCCAACCCTACGAGGTGGGCTGCCCAGCCTTTACCCGTGAGCTGCGGCAGTTCCAGTGGCCCTCCCAACACACGTTTAAACCCGACATTGGCGAGAAGTACAACGACATGAGTCACCCATCAGAGTTCCTCAGCATCTACACCATCACGATGCAAGGTGTTGCCAATTACTTCCCGTTGGCACTTAAGCCCAATGTCATGTCATGGTTGATGCACTTGCCGGCGGATTCCATTTCTTCTTGGTCGGATTTGTGTCATGAGTTCGTTGGCACCTTTACTGGGGGCCATCAAGCTCATGGCCAGGCAAGCGATTTGCATATCATCCCCCATAAGGAAGGTGAAAACATGCGCAAGTACATACAGAGGTTCAGCCGGGTGCAGTACAACATCCCAGATGTTCACCCCGCCGCCATGATCAGCGCACTCCATCAGAATGTGCGCAACTGCAAGATGAGTGAAGAGCTGGCGATGAACAAGGTCAAAGATGTGGCCAAACTTTATGTTCTAGCTGATAGGTGCGCTCGAGCTGAAGAGGGGAGGAAGTACACCGACGAGGATGCTGGTGCAGAAACCGACTCCACAGACAAAGACACCGCCGCCCCAAAGAAGAAGGGTTGACGCCGCAACAGAAAGCGCAAGGGCAAGGCCATGCTTTCCGCCGAGGGATCCGACGACACCGGTGCTGCCAAGAAGGCCAAGGAAAGCGACCCCGGCAAGGAAATTGTCGGGTGTACTGCTTGCCGGGCTCTGGCGGCTGCCGACAAGCCAGGAAGCTCTGACAAGCAGTACTGCAAGATCCACTGCACCAAGGGCCACGACCTCTAGAACTATCGACAAGTTGAGCTTCTTGCTGAGAAGCAAAAAGCTGAGTATGAGTGGCGGGAGAAAGAGAAGGGTCAAGATGGTGCCAAAGGATCCGGCAAGAAGCATGGTGGCCAAGGAGGCTGCCGCGGAAAGGATAACTAGCAAGAGAGGCCCGCGATAAGAAGTAGGAAGACAATGATCATGACGAGGACGACGAGTCCGGCGAGCCTGAGTTTTAGAAAGCCACAGAGGCCATGTGCGTCGACGGTGGCGCCTCGCTGCACACCTCTCACCGCCAGCTCAAGCGGTGGGCGCGTGAGATCGCAGCGATGGAGCCATCATTCGATGCTTAGAAGCCACTGAAGTGGTCCAGCACGCCTATCATTTTTGACACCGAGGACCACCCTAATCGTACAACTGCCGTCGGGTGTCTACCGTTGTTAGTTTCACCAATGATACACAACCTCAAGGTGACGAAAATGCTAGTTGACGGCGGGGCCGGTCTGAACTTGATCTCGCCTATTGTGGTCAAAAGGCTGCAAATTCCTGATGGAGACCTCGAGGAAACGGGCACGTTTCAAGTTACCCGTGAAGGAGTCAGCCAAAAGGTAAGGTCACACTGCCCGTGATGTTTGGAGGCGAGTTGAACTACAGGACGGAGAGGATTGTCTTTGATTTAGCCGAGATCCCCTTGCCCTACAACGGGATCCTCGGCCGCCCGGCACTAGCCAAGTTCATGGCAGTGTCGCATTATGCCTACAACACGCTGAAGATGCCTGGTCCAATGACCATCATCACTGTCCCCTCCAACAAGAAGGACACGCTGATCTGCACTGACCAACTCTACGGAGAAGCGGTTGCGGTGACTGCCGCCAAGGCACTTGCTCCTGCCGCTAAAGGCCCGGGAGGGAAGAAGACCGGCAAGACCTCTCGCACCCACTCCGGCAAGCGCACCTCTTCGGAGTGATGTGCTCCCATCGAGGACGTGCCAGAGAGCTCCACCGACAAGAGCAAGAGATCCAGAGCTGCATCACCAAAGACCAAGAAGGTGTCCGTTAAGGAGGATGGCACGGGAGGGGCTTTTACCATAAGCTCCACCCTCGGTAGCAAATAGGAAGGCGCGCTCATCACTTTCCTGTGGGCGAATGTCGATGTGTTTGCATGGCAAGCATCCGACATCCCCGGCGTTCCCAGGGAGGTGATTGAACACCATCTTGCTGTCTATCCTCATGCGCGACCCGTCAAGCAGAAGGTCAGGAAGCAAGCTTTGGAAAGGAAGGAGTTTATCACAGAAGAGATCAGGAAACTGGAAGCGGCGGGCTTGGTGAGAGGAGTACTCCATCCGACGTGGTTGACCAATCCGGTGGTAGTGGGAAATGCAAATGGGAAGTGGAGGCTGTGTATTGATTACACAGATATCAATAAGGCCTGTCCAAAAGACCCTTTCCCGTTGCCGCACATTGACCAGATTGTTGACTCCACAGCTGGGTGTGACTTGTTATCATTCCTTGACGCCTACTCAGGATACCATCAGATTTTCATGATGAGAGAAGATGAAGAAAAGACATCATTCATCACCCCGTGTGGTACGTATTGCTTTTTACGGATGCCTTTTGGGTTGAAGAGTGCTGGCTCAATGTTTGCAAGAGCAGTCCAAATGGTTTTGATCCCCAGCTACATAGAAATATGGAAGCTTACCTGGATGACATAGTGTCAAAACTAAGGACAAGGCAACACTTGTACAAGATTTCGAAGAGATGGTTGCAAATTTGCGCAAGATCAACCTCAAGCTGAACCCAGAGAAGTGTGTTTTTGGTGTTTCGTCCTGCAAACTTCTCAGGTTCATTGTGTCACAGCGTGGGATCGAGGCAAATCCAGACAAGATCAATGCCATTGAGCAGATTGAGGCGCCTAGGCGGATCAAGGATGTGCATCGGCTCACTGGCTACATTGCCGCCATGAGCAGATTCATTTCCAAGTCTACTGAACATGCCCTTACTGTTTTCAAAATCTTGAAAAAGGCGGGCCCAATGGAATGGACCCTAGAGGCCGAAGCAACGCTACAAGACTTGAAGAAATACCTCTCCTCCACGCTGATACTGGTTGTGCCTAAACCACAAGAGCCGCTGCTGCTGTATCTAGCGGCAACGAATCAAGTGGTCAGCGCCGCGCTAGTAGTGCAGAGGGAGGTTGACGAAGGGGCAGTGGCAACAACAGGATTGGTGGATGGCAAGCCAGAGCTCCCCCCAGGGCCTGATACCGGCAAGGTGAGGCCCCCGGCAGGGTCTGACACTGACGGGACAGGGCCCGCACAACCAAATGAAGTGGTGCAGAAGAAGAAGATGATGTAGCACCCTGTTTACTTTGTCAGCTCCCTCTTGCAAGGGCTAGGTCAAGGTACTCCTGTGTGCAAAAATTGCTCTTCGGCCTCCTTATGGCCTCGAGGAAGCTGCGTCATTACTTCCAAGCGCACGAGATCACCGTCGTCACCCGCCTCCCGTTGCAACGGATACTGCATAACCCGGAGCTGTCGAGCTTTGGTTTGAAGTTTGAAAGAACTTCGACGATCCAGAACAGAGTCTTGGCAGAGTTCATTGTAGAGTAGACCTCAACGCTTGACGAAGAGATCCCGGAGACCACTCTTCCCGGCAAGGAAACAAGTCGCAACTGGATTATGTACTTTGACGGGGCTTTCTCACTGCAAGGTGACGGTGCTGGTGTGTTGCTCGTCGCACCCACCGGAGAGCACCTCAAGTATGTAATCCAGATGCACTTTCCCAGGGAGATGTCTGAAGGAAATATGCCCTAGAGGCAATAATAAAGTTATTATTCATGATAAATATTTATTATTCATGCTAGAATTGTATTAATCGGAAACATAATACATGTGTGAATACATAGACAAACATAGTGTCACTAGTATGCCTCTACTTGACTAGCTCATTAATCAAAGATGGTTAAGTTTCCTAACCATAGACATGAGTTGTCATTTGATTAACGGGATCACATCATTAGAAGAATGATGTGATTGACTTGACCCATTACGTTAGCTTAGCACTTGATCGTTTAGTATGTTGCTATTGCTTTCTTCATGACTTATACATGTTCCTATAACTATGAGATTATGCAACTCCCGTTTACCGGAGGAACACTTTGTGTGCTACCAAACGTCACAACGTAACTGGGTGATTATAAAGGAGCTCTACAGGTGTCTCCGAAGGTACATGTTAGGTTGGCGTATTTCGAGATTAGGATTTGTCACTCCAATTGTCGGAGAGGTATCTCTGGGCCCTCTCGGTAATGCACATCAATATAAGCCTTGCAAGCAATGTAGCTAATGAGTTAGTTACGGAATGATGCATTACGTAACGAGTAAAGAGACTTGCCGGTAACGAGATTGAACTAGGTATTGAGATACCGACGATCGAATCTCTGGCAAGTAACATACCGATGACAAAGGGAACAATGTATGTTGTTATGCGGTTTGACCGATAATGATCTTCGTAGAATATGTGGGAGCCAATATGAGCATCCAGGTTTCGCTATTGGTTATTGACCGGATACGTGTCTCGGTCATGTCTATATTGTTCTTGAACCCATAGGGTCCGCACGCTTAAGGTTTCGATGACAGTTATATTATGAGTTTATGAGTTTTGATGTACCGAAGGAGTTCGGAGTCCCGGATGAGATCGGGGACATGACGAGGAGTCTCGAAATGGTCGAGACATAAAGATCGATATATTGGACGACTATATTCGGACTTCGGAAAGGTTCCGAGTGATTCGGGTATTTTTCGGAGTACCGGAGAGTTACGGGAATTCGTCGGGGAGTATATGGGCCTTATTGGGCCATACGGGAATAGATGAGAGAGGCCGAAAGGAAGGAGGCGTGCAGCCCCCCTCTGGTCCGAATTGGACAAGGGGTGCAGCTCGCTTTTCCTTCCTCCTCTCCCCCTCTTTCCTTCTCTCCTACAACAAGGAAGGGGGGGGGAGTCCTACTCCCGGTGGGAGGAGGACTCCTCCTGGCGCGCCCCTCCTGGCCGGCCGACCCCCTCCCCCTGGTTCCTTTATATACGAGGGCAGGGGGGCACCTCTAGGAACAACAACAATTGACCCCTTGGATCTCTTAGCCGTGTGCGGTGCCCCCCTCCACCATAGTCCACTTCGATAATATCGTAGCGGTGCTTAGGCGAAGCCCTGCGACGATATAACATTAAGATCATCACCACACCATCGTGCTGACGAAACTCTCCCTCGACACTCGGCTGGATCGGAGTTCGAGGGACGTCATCGAGCTGAACGTGTGCTAGAACTCGGAGGTGCCGTAGTTTCGGTGCTTGATCGGTCGGGCCGTGAAGACGTACGACTACATCAACCGCGTTGTTCTAACTCTTCCGCTTTCGGTCTACGTGGGTATGTGGACACACTCTCCCCTCTCGTTGTTATGCATCACCATGATCTTGCCTGTGCGTAGGAATTTTTTTGAAATTACTACGTTCCCCAACAGTGGCATCCGAGCCTGGTTTTATGCGTAGATGTTATATGCACGAGTAGAACACAAGTGAGTTGTAGGCGATACAAGTCATACTGCTTACCGACATGTCATACTTTGGTTCGGCGGTATTGTTGGATGAAGCGGCACGAACCGATATTACGCGTACGCTTGCGCGAGACTGGTTCTACCGACGTGCTTTGCACACAGGTGGCCGGCGGGTGTCTGTTTCTCAAACTTTAGATGAACCGAGTGTGGCTACGCCCGGTCCTTGCGAAGGTTAAAACAACACTAACTTGACGAACTATCGTTGTGGTTTTGATGCGTAGGTAAGAACGGTTCTTGCTCAGCCCGTAGCAGCCGGGTAAAATTTGCAACAACAAAGTAGAGGACGTCTAACTTCTTTTTGCAGGGCATGTTGTGATGTGATATGGTCAAGACGTGATGCTATATTTTATTGTATGAGATGATCATGTTTTGTAACCGAAGTTATCGGCAATTGGCAGGAGCCATATGGTTGTTGCTTTATTGTATGAAATGCAAACACCCTGTAATTGCTTTACTTTATCACTAAGCGGTAGCGATAGTCGTAGAAGCAATAGATGGTGTAATGATAACGATGCTACGATGGAGATCAAGGTGTCGCCCCGGTGACGATGGTGATCACGATGGTGCTTCGGAGATGGAGATCACAAGCACAAGATGATGATGGCCATATCATATCACTTATATTGATTGCATGTGATGTTTATCCTTTATGCATCTTATATTGCTTTGATTGACGGTAGCATTTTAAGATGATCTCTCACTAAATTATCAAGAAGTGTTCTCCCTGAGTATGCACCGTTGCGAAAGTTCTTCGTGCTGAGACACCACGTGATGATCGGGTGTGATAGGCTCTACGTTCAAATACAACGGGTGCAAAACAGGTGCACACACGGAATACTCAGGTTAAACTTGACGAGCCTAGCATATACAGATATGGCCTCAGAACACAGAGACCGAAAGGTCGAACGTGAATCATATAGTAGATATGATCAACATAGTGATGTTCACCATTGAAAACTACTCCATCTCATGTGATGATCGGACATGGTTTAGTTGATTTGGATCACGTGATCACTTTGATGACTAGATAGATGTCTGTCTAAGTGGGAGTTCTTAAGTAATATGATTAATTGAACTTTAATTTATCATGAACTTAGTCCTAGTAGTATTTTGCAAATTATGTTGTAGATCAATAGCTCGCGTTGTTGCTTCCCTATGTGTTTTCTTTCCTATGTTTTTATATGTGTTCCTAGAGAAAAATTGTGTTGAAAGATGTTAGTAGCAATGATGCGGATTGGATCCGTGATCTGAGGTTTGTCCTCATTGCTGCACAGAAGAATTATGTCCTTAATGCACCGCTAGGTGACAAACCTATTGCAGGAGCAAATGCAGACATTATGAACGTTTGGCTATCTCAAAATGATGACTACTTGATAGTTTAGTGCACCATGCTTAAACAGCTTAGAATCGGGACTTCAAAGACGTTTTGAACGTAATGGACCATATGAGATGTTCCAGGAGTTGAAGTTAATATTTCAAGCAAATACCCAAGTTGAGAGATATGAAGTCTCCAACAAGTTCTATAGCTAAAAGATGGAGGAGAATCGCTCAACTAGTGAGCATGTGCTCAGATTGTCTGGGTACTACAATCGCTTGAATCAAGTGGGAGTTAATCTTCCAGATAAGATAGTGATTGACAGAATTCTCTAGTCACCATCACCAAGTTAGTAGAACTTCATGATGAACTATAATGCAAGGGATGACGAAAACGATTCCCGAGCTCTTCGTGATGTTGAAATCGACGAAGGTAGAAATTAAGAAAGAGCATCAAGTGTTGATGGTTGACAAGATCACTAGTTTCAAGAAAAGGGCAAAGGGAAAGAAAGGGAACTTCAAGTAGATTGACAAGCAAGTTTTCACTCCTGTGAAGAAGCCCAAAGCCTGAAACTAAGTGCTTTTACTGCAAAGGAAATGGTCACTGGAAGCAGAAATGCCCTGAATATTTGGTGGATAAGAAGGATGGCAAAGTGAACAAGGGTATATTTGATATACATGTTATCGATGTGTACCTTACTAGTGTTTATAGTAGCCCTGAGTATTTTGATACTTGTTCGGTTGCTAAGATTAGTAACTCGAAACAGGAGTTACAGAATAAACAGAGACTAGTTGATGGTGAAGTAACGATGTGTGTTGGAAGTGGTTCCAAGATTGATATGATCATCATCGTACACTCCCTATATTTTCGAGATTAGTGTTGAACCTAAATAAATGTTATTTGGTGTTTGCGTTGAGCATAAATATGATTAGATCATGTTTACTACGATACGATTATTCATCCAAGATAGAGAATAAATTGTTATTCTGTTTACATGAATAAAACCTTCTATGGTCATACACCCAATGTTGATGGTGTTGGAAATATGCCCTAGAGGCAATAATAAAAGCATTATTATTATATTTCCTTGTTCATGATAATTGTCTTTTATTCATGCTATAACTGTATTATCCGGAAATCGTAATACACGTGTGAATACATAGACCATAACATGTCCCTAGTGAGCCTCTAGTTGACTAGCTCGTTGGTCGACAGATAGTCATGGTTTCTGACTATGGACATTAGATGTCATTGACAACGAGATCACATCATTAGGAGAATGATGTGATGGACAAGACCCAATCCTAAGCATAGCACAAGATCGTGTAGTTCGTTTTGCTAGAGCTTTTTCAATGTCAAGTATCTCTTCCTTAGACCATGAGATCGTATAACTCCCGGATACCGTAGGAGTGCTTTGGGTGTACCAAACGTCACAACGTAACTGGGTGACTATAAAGGTGCACTACAGGTATCTCCGAAAGTGTCTGTTGGGTTGACACGGATCGAGACTGGGATTTGTCACTCCTGTGACGCCCCGATAAATAAGCTACAGTGACCCTCCACTAATGATGCCATGTCACCTAGATTACTGTTGCTAACCTCGCGTCAATTCGAAACCGATTCGAATTCAAATTCAAAATCAATGAAACAATAAAAGTTTTCAAATATTAAAACTAAAATGTTCTGAGTGATCCAACCAATGCATAGGTAATTATGGTGGAGAAACCACATTTTTATAAAAATGTTTAAATACCATTAGGTGAATAAAACAGTAGCAAAAACTATTTTTTTTTGCTTTTATAATTAACAAAATACTAAACTAAATTGTTTTGGGGTATAACCTTTTGATCTAGTGGGTTTTAATGTATTACTAAATTAGGGATCATTTTAATATTAGATAAAAATAAATAAAAGAGAAACTAGAGATAAAACGAGAAAAACCCCTTTGGCCAACTGGGCCAAACGGCCCAGCTGGCCAGCCCACCAGGCCACAACCGGTCAGCCCACACCCCACTCATCCCCTTCCTCCTGCTACAGGAGGCAGAGGAGGGTGTGGCAGCCATCCCAGCCACCCTGCCCGCCGGATGCCGCCGTGGCAGACATCCAACGCTTCCCCCATTCGGATAAGGTCGCGCCCAGCCTCCTCTCCATCGCGGTCAAACCCTAGCGCCCACTTTCCCCTCTCCTTCGCTCGCTCTCGCATCCGCATCGCGCAGTCGAGCCTCGTCGCCATGGCCGAACTCGCCCACATAGCCACCGTCGTCCCCGGGCCGTGAGACAGTGTCCGACCGCTCCATCGTCGTCCTCTACGTCGTCCTCGTAGAGCAAATCGAGCAGGAGAGCCCCACGTCGCCACCATCGAACTCGTCTTCGACCGTCTGCATCACCGGCCGCCGTCGACGATTCGCTCGACCCCGACCTTCCCTGGCCTCCTCGAGCTCATCTTCGGCACCGCAGTGAGCTCCTCCGCCACCCCCCTGCTTGCCCCCCTCGATTCATTGTTGTAGCCTCTGTCCCCGAGCTCATCCGATCTCGCGCATACGCGTGCATACGAGCGTGCGTGCTCGGAGTTGCTGCTGCTCCTGCGTACTTGCTGTTGCCACTCGCGCCGCCCGCGTGGCCGACCCCCATCGCCCCGTGGCCGCGACCGTGACCCTAAACCCCGCTCCTGCCTGCTGCCGCCTAGGGTCGTGCCCTGCTCCCGTTACTCGCAAGCGCCAGCGCGCCTCCTCCCTGTTGTTGCCCGATGCTTCTGCTAGTTCTATTCCTTTTGCTGCTGTAGCGTGCTCTAACTGCTGCTGCCCGGGGCCGCGTAATGGCTGCGCCCAACCGCGGATGCATGCGTGCCTGAGTCCCAGCTGATGGCGTCGCTGGTTTCAGCTGCCAGCACCCTTGTGTGCCCGTGCATGCTGCGACTGCAGCTACTGCCTCCGTCCAGGAGGCCGACCCCATTAGATTAGTACTAATCCCTCTAGTACTAATCTCCGTTTAGTACTAATTCTCTCTTGGACTAACGCACCCCACTTTGGGCCTAATACATGTGGCCCCACTAGGTAAATTGATTAACTAAAATAATTTTATCACATATTACACTTACATGTGGGTCCACTAACCCTGTTGACTGGTCAATCATTGACCTGGTCAACAGTCAACCAAACCCCCCTAACCCTACTGTCATAGACTAGGCTAGGCAACCCCTGGCTACACTTAGAATTTCTATTTTATTTTCGAATTAATAATAAATCCAGGAATTTAAAAAATGAATTAAAACTTTAAAAATTATTATAAAATAATCCGTAACTCGGATGAAAATACTTTTTACATGAAAGTTGCTCAGAACGACGTGACGAATCCGGATACGCAGTCCGTTCGTCCGCCGCACACCCCTAACCTATCGAACCCGCAACTTTCCCCCTCCGGCTCCTCTGCCCGAAAACACGGAACACCGGGAATACTTTCCCGGATGTCTTCCCCCTTCGTCGGTATCACCTACTACCGCGTTAGGGCACACCGAACACAGCGTATTGCCTTGTTATATTTTGTGATGCTTTGTTTGCTCTGTATTCATTATTTCTTCCCCCCTCTTCTCTCCGGTAGACTACGAGACCGACGCTGCTGCTGCCCAGTTCGACTACGGAGTTGATGACCCCTCTCTCTTGCCAGAGCAACCAGGCAAGCCCCCCCGTTGATCACCAGATATCGCCTACTCTTTTCTCTATACTGCTTGCATTAGAGTAGTGTAGCATGTTACTGCTTTCCGTTATTCCTATCCTGATGCATAGCCTGTCCTTGCTACTACTGTTGTTACCATTACCTGCTATCCTACTGCTTAGTATAGGATGCTAGTGTTCCATCAGTGGCCCTACACTCTTGTCCGTCTGCCATGCTATACTACTGGGCCGTGATCACTTCGGGAGGTGATCACGGGCATATACGATATACTTTACACAGTTACATTACCTGTGATACTGTTCGGAGATGGGGGCTGAAGGGGCAGGTGGCTCCATCCCGGTAGAGGTGCGCCTGGGTTCCCGACGGCCCCCGACTGTTACTTTGTGGCGGAGCGGCAGGGCAGGTTGAGACCACCTAGGAGACAGGTGGGCCTGGTCCTGTTCGGCGTTCGCGGATACTTAACACGCTTAACGAGATCTTGGTATTTGATCTGAGTCTGGCTACGAGCCTATACGCACTAACCATCTACGTGGGAGTAGTTATGGGTATCCCGACATCGTGGTATCAGCCGAAGCACTTCGTGACGTCAGCGACTGAGCGGCGCGCGCCGGGTTGGACTGCGTTAACGCAACTTCCTTTGTAATGGAGGTTGCTAGGTCTGCTCACCGGCCGCGTACGCAACGTGCAGGTGTGCTCAGGGCGATGGGCCCAGACCCCTGCGCGCTTAGGTTTAGACCGGCGTGCTGGCCTCTCCGTTGAGCCTAGGTGGGGCTGCGACGTGTTGATCTTCCGCGGCCGGGCATGACCCAGGAAAGTGTGTCCGGCCAAATGGGATCGAGCGTGTTGGGCTATGTGGTGCACCCCTGCAGGGAAGTTAATCTATTCGAATAGCCGTGATCTTCGGTAACAGGACGACTTGGAGTTGTACCTTGACCTTATGACAACTAGAACCGGATACTTAATAAAACACACCCTTCCAAGTTCCACAGACAACCCGGTGATCGCTTTTCTACAGGGCGACGAGGAGAGGATCGCTGGGTAGGATTATGCTATGCGATGCTACTGGAGATGCTACTTGGAGTTGCTACTTGGAGATGCTACTTGGAGGACTTCAATCTATTCTCTTCTACATGCTGCAAGACGGAGGCTGCCAGAAGCGTAGTCTTCGACAGGATTAGCTATCCCCCTTTTATTCTGGCATTCTGTAGTTCAGTCCACCGATATGGCCCTTTACACATATACCCATGCATATGTAGTGTAGCTCCTTGCTTGCGAGTACTTTGGATGAGTACTCACGGTTGCTTTTCTCCCTCTTTTCCCTCTTTCCCTTTTACCTGGTTGTCGCAACCAGATGCTGGAGCCCTGGAGCCAGACGCCACCGTCGACGATGATTCCTACTACACTGGAGGTGCCTACTACTACGTGCAGGCCGCTGACGACGACCAGGAGTAGTTTAGGAGGATCCCAGGCAGGAGGCCTGCGCCTCTTTCGATATGTATCCCAGTTTGTGCTAGCCATCTTATGGCAACTTGTTTAACTTATGTTTGTACTCAGATATTATTGCTTCCGCTGACCTGTCTATGATCGAGCACTTGTATTCGAGCCCTCGAGGCCCCTGGCTTGTATTATGATGCTTGTATGACTTAATTATGTTTTAGAGTTGTGTTGTGATATCTTCTCGTGAGTTCCTGATCTTGATCGTACACATTTGCGTGCATGATTAGTGTACGATTGAATCGGGGGCGTCACAAGTTGGTATCAGAGCCGACTGCCTGTAGGAATCCCCCTTCCACACTCCTTGGCCGAAGTCGAGTCTAGACATTGCAAAAACTTTTACTAACTTGGCTGTGTGCCTTACGAGCCCACGTCGCCATCGGGTGGTATTAGGATCTTTTATTCCTCATCTATACTCTGGGACTCTGATCTCTCTACTATTCGGGTTAAATGAATTTGCTAACTCTAAGATTAGGATCTCGTGATCGCATCCACCCGAAGAGCCCCTTATTGCAGTGGATCGCCTGCTACATCAGAAGGTTCCGAAGATACTCTCTGATGTTCTCTCGAGACTTGTGCCCATCACTTTGGCTATTCCTGACCACCGATAAATCCGTATGGATAACTACTTACACTTGCCATTCTTACGATCATCCCCCATTGATCTTGTTATTACAAGATACCCCGAAGTTTTCTCTATTGTTCCGAGAATACTTTGTGCCTACTGCCTAGCAGTTCTTTGCCACATGAATACCCCTTCGAATAAATCCTCGCACTTGTCGAGTATCCGCTCATCCCCAGTTGTTCATGTGTTTCACAAAAGTCTTAGAAATAATATTCGATCTTCCGAAAATCCTTTGGGGCCTTTGGCTCTTGAAATTCTTGCTTGCTTGCATTATGGATAATCCCATAAGTCTCGTAGTCATATTGACATTCCTTGTCATTACCATTTTGAGTCTGTTGACTCAATATGTTTGCAAATACACGCAATCATCATTAATCCTTATAAATTACTTTTCCGGCCGAGCTGCCATTCTTTTTACTGGAATTGGTTCTCGACCAATCCAATTGTCTTTGATTGTACCCTACGGCTATTCAACTTATCCACCCCTAATCAGAGCATTGCTTCTGATCCCTTGATTTGGAAATCATAATTCCTTTGCATTTGACAATTGAGTTAGTCAGTTGTTTCTATAATCTGCTTCCTCTAGTTGAGTATCAATGCTCACGTCAGATCCCTTGTGGACCACCAGATCCTTTGTTGGATTTTATCTGACAACGCCCTTCATAGTCAATAAACTTGTGAGCCTTTTCTCGGATACATAATGCCTTTGGTAAATTGTATCGTCTGCTTTCTCAACCATGCTCTGCCTTCGAGCTTGAGTTAATTACTTCTAAAGATTCTGGTATATGATTCTAAGATGCCCTGATGGGTTGAACCTATGCCTTCCTTAATATGTGTGAACTCGAAAGTTTTCACGAGTCGTACTCTTCTGGTATTTTGCCAGATAAAATTTCAACGCTATAACTTCATCGAAAGCGAGAAGTGAATGAAAGGGTATGCATTGGAGAAGTGGGAGTCGACCTTGAACCTTGTGTTCATGCCCATGGACGCGATATATATCCTATCATGGAAGCTTCTTGTAACAATAACTATTTCCTTGATAACTAACATATGGAATCTGTGAATTGATCCCTTGCAACCGTGGTTCCGACCATGATTGTTCTTCTTTGATCTCATTTCTCGGACAAGTTAAAACAATTGTCTCCTATGGATCAATACACCAGTCCAGCCTTTACTTTGATCTTGTGTCGAGTATTACCCCCCTGGTATCTCGAGATTATCATGGAACTGCATAACTCCTTATGAGTTCTTCATCAAGTGCTACATTCCCACTGATTCCAATTTTTCACGGGCTCTGAGTTAATAAACACTCAAAGACACCGATAACGGAACCGAGTCCGCACTACGGTTCAACAACTCTTCAGTAAGCTTCTATAAGTACGAGTTTGTACCCGATCACGCCATTCCTAGCCTGTTTGGCTATATCATTGTCGTGACGATTCTAACTGTGCTATCTGGTCCTTATTCTCGGAGCACCAATTTTCGACGATGAACTAACCTTACGTCGATCCTCATCGTCATATCATTTCGCCTTGAACAACAAGCTTGGTTTCGAGTTTGTGTCGTACCCTTGGTTCCAATAACCTTTCACTTCATCATTACTTGACTTGATGTCGTTACCGATCGATTACATCTTCATGAACTCTCGCGACAAAGGTGTCGTGATCATCAACATTCTGAGCTCATCCAGGATATCAATTGAATTCATGATGAGAAATACCATCCTTGACCTCGATGAATTGTATTATCGTCGACCACTTTATTGCCCTCCCACCAACACAAGCTTGTTCATGTTTTGTGTTATACCTTGAGTTCTTTGCTATCCAGCAATTGTTCTTCTTTACCTTGGAGTATTACCATCCTTTATGTCAAGAATGTTCTGAGATTTGTTCCACCTCTTGAGAATTCTTGACATAGAAATACTTCTCACCATCACCATTCTTTCTTGGTCCCCGTGTTAATTCCAACAAGTGAACGGTGTTGTTTGGATTCTTTCCTTCTAGCAACCCTATTTTTTTGAAGTTAATGGTCGAAAGTTCATTCTTAGGCTATTGACTATTGAATCACCATTCTGACATTGGTCGTGCAACCCAACCCATATTTCGGGTGCACCTTTCAACCAATGTTTAATTGTGTATGTTTTCCTCGAGCATACATCACTATACCATTTGATCTGACAAATGTCATCTTCTTGTTCACATTATTGTGGAAATCCATCTTTTGAAAATCTCAATGAATTGTCGCTGAGTCAATCAGCCACCTCCTCACCTCTCCTTGGTTTAATGATGAACTATTGTTTCAGGAACCCGCTCCCATAGTTCATTTCTCGAGAATCTTGCAATGCCATTTCAATGATTTGTGTTGCGCCTTTTCTTCTCGGACGTCCTGAGTCTGAGGCATCATGACACCAATTGGATCTGAATCTCGGTCAGATATGATGGTTGGGACAACTTTCCAGGAGTTATGTTGTTTGTCCTTGGATGGCCCGGTAACATGATGTCATGCCTAGCACCCCCCCCCCTGGCTGGAGGACCTATCGTTATAATTTCTTTTGCAAGGACAACCATTCTTCCTGGAGGAAATTGTAAGACTTATTCTACAAGTTATTCCTGATGGATCCTTCGTGTTTCCAAAGTCTGATCTTCACCTGAAGACCATGTCAATGCTATCTCGAAGCATGTCAATGGTACTCCGATTTTCAACAGGAACATTTGAAGCACGATGCTAAATTTTATTTATCATTTATCCTAACACCGTTGTATGGGTAATATCATGAGATTCCTCCCCCCCTTACCTAAAGAGTTTTCTACATTATATCCTGTCTTGGATATCATGCTCTGCTTGTCCTTTGGAAGGATATACCCCTGAAATATGTGATTAAACACATTTTCCTTGTCTTTGTTTTGTGTAATTTGATAACCATATTTCCTTTCCGTTGTTTGGTTTAACCTTTCTTGTGATCTATATAATCTAAGCAGTAATAATTCACTGCGTAGGTAAACACCTCGGTGTACAACTCCGACAGTGAGACCCTGTTTCTATTGTTGATGACATTTCGGTAACTGCCGATGGATGAGAACTTTGCCTCTTGGCCCGCCTCGTTCAACGAGCAGGAAAATAGTTCTCTTCGTCCCTCGCTCTTGGTATCGACGTTGTCGCCGACATAATCGACAGGCTACCCCCCTGACATGCCTTGCTTGCATGATCACGCAAGACGTCTCCGCCCTTCCTACTTCTAACCCACATGGTGGGCCCATAACCCACAGTTCCACAGGATCGAAACCTGACTCTCCTATACCCCATGTTGTCGAAGTTATTCCTCGCGCTTGGCTTCGTATTTAATTCACGGGCCACCTTCCTAATGCTCTATTTTGGTAACAGACGCAATACTTACTCTCGCTGCTCTAAAACCCTTTCTCACTCTGGTTCAGACTTCGAGCAACTATCTATCCACTTGGAACCTCTTATTGTACCTTCGTACCTTACTCTTGATGTATTCGATATGTTCAACTCGAGAGATAATCTTATGCTCATTCATGGGTTAACCCCCAGATTGTTTCCCTCATAAGCATTCTGTCGTAGCCGAGCTGCCCCTTACCTATTCGTAAGTACGTTGGAGTTCCCGAGAAAAGAACGACATCACCATGATGACCTGAAGCAGAGAAGTGGAGACAACAATGTAATGGACCGACCTCCTCGAGAAGAGTAGCCAAGACCAACAAGACCCGTTAGAATTTCGCAACCTAATCCCTTCCCCGCACTTCCCCTCTTAAATCTCGGGACGAGATTTCTTGTAGTGGAGGAGAATTGTCACGCCCGGATAAATAAGCTACAGTGACCCTCCACTAATGATGCCATGTCACCTAGATTACTGTTGCTAACATCGCGTCAATTCGAAACCGATTCGAATTCAAATTCAAAATCAATGAAACAATAAAAGTTTTCAAATATTAAAACTAAAATGTTCTGAGTGATCCAACCAATGCATAGGTAATTATGGTGGAGAAACCACATTTTTATAAAAATGTTTAAATAGCATTAGGTGAATAAAACAGTAGCAAAAACTATTTCTTTTGCTTTTATAATTAACAAAATACTAAACTAAATTGTTTTGGGGTATAACCTTTTGATCTAGTGGGTTTTAATGTATTAATAAATTAGGGATCATTTTAATATTAGATAAAAAATAAATAAAAGAGAAACTAGAGATAAAACGAGAAAAACCCCTTTGGCCAACTGGGCCAAACGGCCCAGCTGGCCAGCCCACCAGGCCACAACCGGTCAGCCCACACCCCACTCATCCCCTTCCTCCTGCTACAGGAGGCAGAGGAGGGTGTGGCAGCCATCCCAGCCACCCTGCCCGCCGGATGCCGCCGTGGCAGGCATCCAACGCTTCCCCCATTCGGATAAGGTCGCGCCCAGCCTCCTCTACATCGCGGTCAAACCCTAGCGCCCACTTTCCCCTCTCCTTCGCTCGCTCTCGCATCCGCATCGCGCAGTCGAGCCTCGTCGCCATGGCCGAACTCGCCCACATAGCCACCGTCGTCCCCGGGCCGTGAGACAGTGTCCGACCGCTCCATCGTCGTCCTCTACGTCGTCCTCGTAGAGCAAATCGAGCAGGAGAGCCCCACGTCGCCACCATCGAACTCGTCTTCGACCGTCTGCATCACCGGCCGCCGTCGACGATTCGCTCGACCCCGACCTTCCCTGGCCTCCTCGAGCTCGTCTTCGGCACCGCAGTGAGCTCCTCCGCCACCCCCCTGCTTGCCCCCCTCGATTCATTGTTGTAGCCTCTGTCCCCGAGCTCATCCGATCTCGCGCATACGCGTGCATACGAGCGTGCGTGCTCGGAGTTGCTGCTGCTCCTGCGTACTTGCTGTTGCCACTCGCGCCGCCCGCGTGGCCGACCCCCATCGCCCCGTGGCCGGGACCGTGACCCTGAACCCCGCTCCTGCCTGCTGCCGCCTAGGGTCGTGCCCTGCTCCCGTTACTCGCAAGCGCCAGCGCGCCTCCTCCCTGTTGTTGCCCGATGCTTCTGCTAGTTCTATTCCTTTTGCTGCTGTAGCGTGCTCTAACTGCTGCTGCCCGGGGCCGCGTAATGGCTGCGCCCAGCCGCGGATGCATGCGTGCCTGAGTCCCAGCTGATGGCGTCGCTGGTTTCAGCCGCCAGCACCGTTGTGTGCTCGTGCGTGCTGCGACTGCAGCTACTGCCTCCGTCCAGGAGGCCGACCCCATTAGATTAGTACTAATCCCTCTAGTACTAATCTCTGTTTAGTACTAATTCTCTCTTGGACTAACGCACCCCACTTTGGGCCTAATACATGTGGCCCCACTAGGTAAATTGATTAACTAAAATAATTTTATCACATATTACACTTACATGTGGGTCCACTAACCCTGTTGACTGGTCAATCATTGACCTGGTCAACAGTTAACCAAACCCCCCTGACCCTACTGTCATAGACTAGGCTAGGCAACCCCTGGCTACACTTAGAATTTCTGTTTTATTTTCGAATTAATAATAAATCCAGGAATTTAAAAAATGAATTAAAACTTTAAAAATTATTATAAAATAATCCGTAACTCGGATGAAAATACTTTCTACATGAAAGTTGCTCAGAACGACGTGACGAATCCGGATACGCAGTCCGTTCGTCCGCGGCACACCCCTAACCTATCGAACCCGCAACTTTCCCCCTCCGGCTCCTCTGCCCGAAAACACGGAACACCGGGAATACTTTCCCGGATGTCTTCCCCCTTCGTCGGTATCACCTACTACCGCGTTAGGGCACACCGAACACCGCATATTGCCTTGTTATATTTTGTGATGCTTTGTTTGCTCTGTATTCATTATTTCTTCCCCCCTCTTCTCTCCGGTAGACTACGAGACCGACGCTGCTGCTGCCCAGTTCGACTACGGAGTTGACGACCCCTCTCTCTTGCCAGAGCAACCAGGCAAGCCCCCCCGTTGATCACCAGATATCGCCTACTCTTTTCTCTATACTGCTTGCATTAGAGTAGTGTAGCATGTTACTTCTTTCCGTTATTCCTATCCTGATGCATAGCCTGTCCTTGCTACTACTGTTGTTACCATTACTTGCTATCCTACTGCTTAGTATAGGATGCTAGTGTTCCATCAGTGGCCCTACACTCTTGTCCGTCTGCCATGCTATACTACTGGGCCGTGATCACTTCGGGAGGTGATCACGGGCATATACGATATACTTTACACAGTTACATTACCTGTGATACTGTTCGGAGATGGGGGCTGAAGGGGCAGGTGGCTCCATCCCGGTAGAGGTGGGCCTGGGTTCCCGACGGCCCCCGACTGTTACTTTGTGGCGGAGCGGCAGGGCAGGTTGAGACCACCTAGGAGACAGGTGGGCCTGGTCCTGTTCGGCGTTCGCGGATACTTAACACGCTTAACGAGATCTTGGTATTTGATCTGAGTCTGGCTACGAGCCTATACGCACTAACCATCTACGTGGGAGTAGTTATGGGTATCCCGACGTCGTGGTATCAGCCGAAGCACTTCGTGACGTCAGCGACTGAGCGGCGCGCGCCGGGTTGGACTGCGTTAACGCAACTTCCTTTGTAATGGAGGTTGCTAGGTCTGCTCACCGGCCGCGTACGCAACGTGCAGGTGTGCTCAGGGCGATGGGCCCAGACCCCTGCGCGCTTAGGTTTAGACCGGCGTGCTGGCCTCTCCGTTGAGCCTAGGTGGGGCTGCGACGTGTTGATCTTCCGCGGCCGGGCATGACCCAGGAAAGTGTGTCCGGCCAAATGGGATCGAGCGTGTTGGGCTATGTGGTGCACCCCTGCAGGGAAGTTAATCTATTCGAATAGCCGTGATCTTCGGTAACAGGACGACTTGGAGTTGTACCTTGACCTTATGACAACTAGAACCGGATACTTAATAAAACACACCCTTCCAAGTTCCACAGACAACCCGGTGATCGCTTTTCTACAGGGCGACGAGGAGAGGATCGCTGGGTAGGATTATGCTATGCGATGCTACTGGAGATGCTACTTGGAGTTGCTACTTGGAGATGCTACTTGGAGGACTTCAATCTATTCTCTTCTACATGCTGCAAGACGGAGGCTGCCAGAAGCGTAGTCTTCGACAGGATTAGCTATCCCCCTTTTATTCTGGCATTCTGTAGTTCAGTCCACCGATATGGCCCTTTACACATATACCCATGCATATGTAGTGTAGCTCCTTGCTTGCGAGTACTTTGGATGAGTACTCACGGTTGCTTTTCTCCCTCTTTTCCCCCTTTCCCTTTTACCTGGTTGTCGCAACCAGATGCTGGAGCCCTGGAGCCAGACGCCACCGTCGACGATGATTCCTACTACACTGGAGGTGCCTACTACTACGTGCAGGCCGCTGACGACGACCAGGAGTAGTTTAGGAGGATCCCAGGCAGGAGGCCTGCGCCTCTTTCGATATGTATCCCAGTTTGTGCTAGCCATCTTATGGCAACTTGTTTAACTTATGTTTGTACTCAGATATTATTGCTTCCGCTGACCTGTCTATGATCGAGCACTTGTATTCGAGCCCTCGAGGCCCCTGGCTTGTATTATGATGCTTGTATGACTTAATTATGTTTTAGAGTTGTGTTGTGATATCTTCTCGTGAGTTCCTGATCTTGATCGTACACATTTGCGTGCATGATTAGTGTACGATTGAATCGGGGGCGTCACAACTCCGTATGACGGAGAGGTATCTCTAGGCCCACTCGGTAATGCATCATCACAATGAGCTCAAAGTGATCAAGTGTTTGGTCACGGGGTCATGCATTACGGTACGAGTAAAGTGACTTGCCGGTAACGAGACTGAACGAGGTATTGGGATACCGACGATCGAGTCTCGGGCATGTAACGTACCGAATGACAAAGGGAATTGTATACGGGGTTGTTCTAATCCTCGACATCGTGGTTCATCCGATGAGATCATCAAGGAGCATGTGGGAGCCAACATGGGTATCCAGATCCCTCTGTTGGTTATTGCCCGAGAGCCGTCTCGGTCATGACTACGTGTCTCCCGAACCCGTAGGGTCTACACACTTAAGGTTCGGTGACGCTAGGGTTGTATGAATATGAGTATGCAGTATACCGAATGTTGTTCAGAGTCCCGGATGAGATCCCGGACGTCACGAGGAGTTTTGGAATGGTCCGGAGGTAAAGAATTATATCTAGGAAGTGGTATTTCGGCCATCGGGAAAGTTTCGGGGTCACCCGGTATTGTACCGGGACCACCGGAAGGGTCCCGGGGGTCCACCGGGTGGGGCCACCCATCCCGGAGGGCCCCATGGGCTGAAGTGGGAGGGGAGCCAGCCCATAGTGGGCTGGTGCGCCCCCTAGGCCCACCCCCTGCGCCTAGGGTTGAAACCCTAGGGTGGGGGGGGGCGCACCACATGCCTTGGGGGGCACTCCTCCCCCCTTGGCCGCCGCCCCCTTGGGAGATTGAATCTCCCAAGGCCGGCGCCCCCCCCCTGGGGGCCTATATAAAGGGAGGGGGGAGAGGGGCAGCCGCACCCTGAAGTCCGGGTGCCCCCTCCCCCTGCTACACCTCTTCCTCCTCCGTCACGCGCTTGGCGAAGCCCTGCCGGAGTGCTGCTGCTCCACCACCACCACGCCGTTGTGCTGCTGCTGGAGCCATCATCATCAACCTCTCCTTCCCCCTTGCTGGATCAAGAAGGAGGAGACGTCATCCGCTCCGTACGTGTGTTGAACGGGGAGGTGCCGTCCGTTCGGCGCTAGGATCTCCGATGATAGGATCACGATGAGAACGACTACTTCAACCCCATTCTTTTGAACGTTTCCGCTTGCGATCTACAAAGTGGTATGTAGATGCATCTCCCTTGACTCGTTGCCTAGATGAACTCATAGATGGATCTTGGTGAAACCGTAGGAAAAATTTTAATTTTCTGCAACGTTCCCCAACAGTGGCATCATGAGCTAGGTCTATGCATAGTTCTCTATTGCACGAGTAGAACACAATTTTGTTGTGGGCGTAGATCTTGTCAACTTGCTTGCCGCTACTAGTCTAATCTTGCTTCAGCGGTATTGTGGGATGAAGCGGCCCGGACAAACCTTACACGTACGCTTACGTGAGACCGGTTCCACCGACTGACATGCACTAGTTGCATAAGGTGGCTGGCGGGTGTCTGTCTCTCCCACTTTAGTTGAAGCGGATTCGATGAAAATGGTCCTTATGAAGGGTAAATAGAAGTTGATAAGATCACGTTGTGGTTATTCGTAGGTAAGAAAACGTTCTTGCTAGAACCCAATTGCAGCCACGTAAAAGATGCAACAACAATTAGAGGACGTCTAACTTGTTTTTGCAGCAATTGTCATGTGATGTGATATGGCCAGAAGTTGTCATGAATGATGAATGATATATTGTGATGTATGAGATCATGTTCTTGTAATTGGAATCACGACTTGCATGTCGATGAGTATGACAACCGGCAGGAGCCATAGGAGTTGTCTTTATTTTTGTATGACCTGCGTGTCATTGAAGAACGCCATGTAAATTACTTTACTTTATTGATAAACGCGTTAGCCATAGAAGTAGAAGTAGTCGTTGGCGTGACAACTTCATGAAGACACGATGATGGAGATCATGATGATGGAGATCATGGTGTCATGCCGGTGACGAAGATGATCATGGAGCCCCGAAGATGGAGATCGAAGGAGCTATATGATATTGGCCATATCATGTCACTATTATATAATTGCATGTGATGTTTATTATGTTTATGCATCTTGTTTACTTAGAACGACAGTAGTAAATAAGATGATCCCTTACAAAATTTCAAGAAGTGTTCTCCCCTAACTGGGCACCGTTGCTAAAGTTCGTCGTTTCGAAGCACCACGTGATGATCGGGTGTGATAGATCCTTACGTTCACATACAACGGGTGTAAGACAGTTTTACACATGCAAAACACTTAGGGTTAACTTGACGAGCCTAGAATGTACAGACATGGCCTCGGAACACGGAGACCGAAAGGTCGAACATGAGTCGTATGGAAGATACGATCAACATGAGAATGTTCACTGACTATGACTAGTCCGTCTCACGTGATGATCGGACACGGCCTAGTCGGCTCGGATCGTGTAACACTTAGATGACTAGAGGGATGTTTAATCTGAGTGGGAGTTCATTAAAATAATTTGATTAGATGAACTTAATTATCATGAACTTAGTCTAAAACTTTTTGCAAAATATGTCTTGTAGATCAAATGGCCAACGCTCATGTCAACATGAACTTCAACGCGTTCCTAGAGAAAACCAAGCTGAAAGATGATGGCAGCAACTATACGGACTGGGTCCGGAACCTGAGGATTATCCTCAAAGCTGCCAGGAAACAATATGTCCTAGAAGGACCGCTAGGTGATGCTCCCGTCCCAGAGAACCAAGACATTATGAATGCTTGGCAGTCTCGTGCTGATGATTACTCCCTCGTTCAGTGCGGCATCCTTTACAGCTTAGAACCGGGGCTCCAAAAGCGTTTTGAGCAACACGGAGCATATGAGATGTTCGAGGAGCTGAACTAGTTTTCCAAGCTCATTCCCGGGTCGAGAGATATGAAGTCTCCGACAAGTTCTATAGTTGTAAGATGGAGGAAAATAGTTCTGTCAGTGAGCACATACTCAAAATGTCTGGGTTGCACAACCGCCTGTCCCAGCTGGACATTAACCTCCCGGATGAGGCGGTCATTGACAGAATCCTTCAGTCGCTCCCACCAAGCTACAAGAGCTTTGTGATGAACTACAATATGCAGGGGATGGTGAAGACCATTCCTGAAGTATTCTCGATGCTGAAATCAGCAGAGGTTGAAATCAAGAAAGAACATCAAGTGTTGATGGTCAATAAGACCACTAAGTTCAAGAACGGCAAGGGTAAGAAGAACTTCAAGAAGGACGACAAAGATGTTGCCACGCCCGGTAAGCCAGTTACCGGGAAGAAGTCAAAGAATGGACCCAAGCCTGAAACTGAGTGCTTTTATTGCAAGGGGAAGGGTCACTGGAAGCAGAACTGCCCCAAATACTTAGCGGATAAGAAGGCCGGCAACACCAAAGGTATATTTGATATACATGTAATTGATGTGTACCTTACCAGTACTCGTAGTAACTCCTGGGTATTTGATACCGGTGCCGTTGCTCATATTTGTAACTCACAGCAGGAGCTGCGGAATAAGCGGAGACTGGCGAAGGACGAGGTGACGATGCGCGTCGGGAATGGTTCCAGAGTCGATGTGATCGCCATCGGCACGCTACCTCTACATTTACCTACGGGATTAGTTTTGAACCTTAATAATTGTTATTTGGTGCCAAGTTTGAGCATGAACATTGTATCTGGATCTCGTTTGATACGAGATGGCTACTCATTTAAATCCGAGAATAATGGTTGTTCTATTTATATGAGAGATATGTTTTATGGTCATGCTCCGATGGTCAATGGTTTATTCTTAATGAATCTCGAACGTAATGTTACACATATTCATAGCGTGAATACCAAAAGATGTAAAGTTGATAACGATAGTCCCACATACTTGTGGCACTGCCGCCTTGGTCACATTGGTGTCAAGCGCATGAAGAAGCTCCATGCTAATGGACTTTTGGAGTCTCTCGATTATGAATCATTTGACACATGCGAACCATGCCTCATGGGCAAGATGACCAAGACTCCGTTCTCCGGAACAATGGAGCGAGCAACCAACTTGTTGGAAATCATACATACCGATGTGTGCGGTCCAATGAGTGTTGAGGCTCGCGGAGGATATCATTATGTTCTCACTCTCACAGATGACTTGAGTAGATATGGGTATGTCTACTTGATGAAACACAAGTCTGAGACCTTTGAAAAGTTCAAGGAATTTCAGAATGAAGTAGAGAATCAACGTGACCGAAAGATAAAATTCTTACGATCGGATCGTGGAGGAGAATATTTAAGTCACGAATTTGGTACACACTTAAGAAAATGTGGAATCGTTTCACAACTCACGCCGCCTGGAACACCCCAGCGAAACGGTGTGTCCGAACATCGTAATCGCACTCTATTGGATATGGTGCGATCTATGATGTCTCTTACCGATTTACCGCTATCATTTTGGGGATACGCTCTAGAGACAACTACATTCACTTTAAATAGGGCACCGTCTAAATCCGTTGAGACGACACCGTATGAATTATGGTTTGGGAAGAAACCTAAGCTGTCGTTTCTAAAAGTTTGGGGATGCGATGCTTATGTCAAGAAACTTCAACCTGAAAAGCTCGAACCCAAGTCGGAAAAATGCGTCTTCATAGGATACCCTAAAGAAACCATTGGGTATACCTTCTACTTAAGATCCGAGGGCAAGATCTTTGTTGCCAAGAACGGATCCTTTTTGGAAAAAGAGTTTCTCTCGAAAGAAGTAAGTGGGAGGAAAGTAGAACTCGATGAAGTACTACCTCTTGAACGGGAAAGTAGTGCAGCTCAGGAAAATGTTCCTGTGATGCCTACACCAACTGAAGAGGAAAATAATGATGATGATCAAGGTACTTCGGATCAAGTTGCTACTGAACTTCGTAGGTCCACAAGGACACGTTCCGCACCAGAGTGGTACGGCAACCCTGTCCTAGAAATCATGTTGTTAGACAACGGTGAACCTTCGAACTATGAAGAAGTGATGGCGGGCCCAGATTCCAACAAATGGCTAGAAGCCATGAAATCCGAGTAGAATCCATGTATGAAAACAAAGTATGGACTTTGACTGACTTGCCCGATGATCGGCGAGCGATAGAAAACAAATGGATCTTTAAGAAGAAGACGGACGCAGATGGTAATGTCACCATCTATAAAGCTCGACTTGTCGCTAAGGGTTATCGGCAAGTTCAAGGGATTGACTACGATGAGACTTTCTCTCCCGTAGCGAAGCTTAAGTCCGTCCGAATCATGTTAGCAATTGCCGCATACTATGATTATGAGATATGGCAGATGGACGTCAAAACGGCATTCCTTAACGGGCATCTTAAGGAAGAACTGTATATGATGCAGCCGGAGGGTTTTGTCGATCCTAAGAATGCTGACAAAGTATGCAAGCTCCAGCGATTCATTTATGGGCTGGTGCAAGCATCTCGGAGTTGGAACATTCGCTTTGATGAAATGATCAAAGCGTTTGGGTTTATGCAGACTTATGGAGAAGCCTGCATTTACAAGAAAGTGAGTGGGAGCTCTGTAGCATTTCTCATATTATATGTAGATGACATACTTTTGATGGGAAATGATATAGAATTCTTGGACAGCATTAAGGCCTACTTGAATAAGTGTTTTTCAATGAAGGACCTTGGAGAAGCTGCTTATATATTAGGCATCAAGATCTATAGAGATAGATCGAGACGCCTCATAGGTCTTTCACAAAGCACATACCTTGATAAGATTTTGAAGAAGTTCAAAATGGATCAGTCCAAGAAGGGGTTCTTGCCTGTATTGCAAGGTGTGAGATTGAGCTCGGCTCAATGCCCGACCACGGCAAAAGATAAAGAAGAGATGAGTGTCATCCCCTATGCCTCAGCCATAGGGTCTATTATGTATGCCATGCTGTGTACCAGACCTGATGTAAACCTTGCCGTAAGTTTGGTAGGAAGGTACCAAAGTAAACCCGGCAAGGAACACTGGACAGCGGTCAAGAATATCCTAACGTACCTGAAAAGGATGAAGGACATGTTTCTCGTTTATGGAGGTGACGAAGAGCTCGTCGTAAAGGGTTACGTCGATGCTAGCTTCGACACAGATCTAGATGACTCTAAGTCACAAACCGGATACGTGTATATGTTGAATGGTGGAGAAGTAAGCTAGTGCAGCTGCAAGTAGAGCGTCGTGGCGGGATCTACATGTGAAGCGGAGTACATGGCAGCCTCGGAGGCAGCGCATGAAGCAATTTGGGTGAAGGAGTTCATCACCGACCTAGGAGTCATACCCAATGTGTCGGGGCCGATCAAACTCTTCTGTGACAACACTGGAGCTATTGCCCTTGCCAAGGAGCCCAGGTTTCACAAGAAGACCAGGCACATCAAGCATCGTTTCAACTCCATCCGTGAAAATGTTCAAGATGGAGACATAGATATTTGCAAAGTACATACGGATCTGAATGTCGCAGATCCGTTGACTAAACCTCTCTCGCGAGCAAAACATGATCAACACCAGAACTCTATGGGTGTTCGAATCATCACAATGTAACTAGATTATTGACTCTAGTGCAAGTGGGAGACTGTTGGAAATATGCCCTAGAGGCAATAATAAAAGTATTATTATTATATTTCCTTGTTCATGATAATTGTCTTTTATTCGTGCTATAACTGTATTATCCGGAAATCGTAATACACGTGTGAATACATAGACCATAACATGTCCCTAGTGAGCCTCTAGTTGACTAGCTCGTTGGTCGATAGATAGTCATGGTTTCTGACTATGGACATTAGATGTCATTGACAACGGGATCACATCATTAGGAGAATGATGTGATGGACAAGACCCAATCCTAAGCATAGCACAAGATCGTGTAGTTCGTTTTGCTAGAGCTTTTTCAATGTCAAGTATCTCTTCCTTAGACCATGAGATCGTGTAACTCCCGGATACCGTAGGAGTGCTTTGGGTGTACCAAACGTCACAACGTAACTGGGTGACTATAAAGGTGCACTATAGGTATCTCTGAAAGTGTCTGTTGGGTTGACACGGATCGAGACTGGGATTTGTCACTCCGTATGACGGAGAGGTATCTCTGGGCCCACTCGGTAATGCATCATCACAATGAGCTCAAAGTGATCAAGTGTTTGGTCACGGGATCATGCATTACGGTACGAGTAAAGTGACTTGCCGGTAACGAGACTGAACGAGGTATTGGGATACCGACGATCGAGTCTCGGGCATGTAACGTACCAAATGACAAAGGGAATTGTATACGGGGTTGTTCTAATCCTCGACATCGTGGTTCATCCGATGAGATCATCGAGGAGCATGTGGGAGCCAACATGGGTATCCAGATCCCGCTGTTGGTTATTGCCCGAGAGTCGTCTCGGTCATGACTACGTGTTTCCCGAACCCGTAGGGTCTACACACTTAAGGTTCGGTGACGCTAGGGTTGTATGAATATGAGTATGCAGTATACCAAATGTTGTTCGGAGTCCCGGATGAGATCCCGGATGTCACGAGGAGTTTTGGAATGGTCCGGAGGTAAAGAATTATATCTAGGAAGTGGTATTTCGGCCATCAGGAAAGTTTCGGGGTCACTCGGTATTGTACCGGGACCACCGGAAGGGTCCCGGGGGTCCACCGGGTGGGGCCACCCATCCCGGAGGGCCCCATGGGCTGAAGTGGGAGGGGAGCCAGCCCATAGTGGGCTGGTGCGCCCACCTAGGCCCACCCCCTGCGCCTAGGGTTGAAACCCTAGGGTGGGGGGGGGGCGCACCACATGCCTTGGGGGGCACTCCTCCCCCCTTGGCTGCCGCCCCCTTGGGAGATTGAATCTCCCAGGGCCGGAGCCCCCCCTGGGGGCCTATATTAAGGGAGGGGGGAGAGGGGCAGCCGCACCCTGAAGTCCGGGCGCCCCCTCCCCCTGCTACACCTCTTCCTCCTCCGTCACGCGCTTGGCGAAGCCCTGCCGGAGTGCTGCTGCTCCACCACCACCACGCCGTTGTGCTGCTGCTGGAGCCATCATCATCAAGCTCTCCTTCCCCCTTGCTGGATCAAGAAGGAGGAGACGTCATCCGCTCCGTACATGTGTTGAACGCGGAGGTTTCGTCCATTTGGCGCTAGGATCTCCGGTGATAGGATCACGACGAGAACGACTACTTCAACCCCGTTCTTTTGAACGCTTCCGCTTGCGATCTACAAAGTGGTATGTAGATGCATCTCCCTTGACTCATTGCCTAGATGAACTCATAGATGGATCTTGGTGAAACCGTAGGAAAAATTTTAATTTTCTGCAACGTTCCCCAACAGATGGTTTATTGAATCTTGATCATGGTGATACACATATTCATAATGTTGAAGCCAAAAGATGCAGAGTTGATAATGATAGTGCAACTTATTTGTGGCACTGCCGTTTGGGTCATATTGGTGTAAAGCGCATGAAGAAACTCCATGCTGATGGGCTTTTGGAATCACTTGATTATGAATCACTTGATGCTTGCGAACCATGCCTCATGGGCAAGATGACTAAGACTCCGTTCTCCAGAACAATGGAGCAAGCAACAGATTTG
Organism: Triticum aestivum; assembly: GCF_018294505.1. Classification (NCBI taxonomy): domain Eukaryota; kingdom Viridiplantae; phylum Streptophyta; class Magnoliopsida; order Poales; family Poaceae; genus Triticum; species Triticum aestivum. The sequence goes on along the minus strand of NC_057804.1, from coordinate 276,596,742 downwards.
TTGGAAATAATACATACTGATGTATGCGATTCAATGAGTGTTGATGCTCGTGGCAAGTATCGTTATTTTCTGACCTTCACAGATGATTTGAGCAGATATGGGTATATATACTTAATGAAACACAAGTCTGAAACATTTGAAAAGTTCAAAGAATTTCAGAGTGAAGTAGAGAATCATCGTAACAAGAAAATAAAGTTTCTATGATCTGATCATGGAGGAGAATATTTGAGTTACGAGTTTGGCCTTCATATAAAACAATGTGGAATAGTTTCACAGCTCACGCCACATGGAACACCACAACGTAATGGTGTGTCCGAACGTCATAACCGCACTTTATTGGATATGGTGCGATCTATGATGTATCTTACCGATTTACCACTATTGTTTTGGGGTTATGCATTAGAGACAGTTGCATTCACTTTAAATAGGGCACCATCAAAATCCGTTTGAGACGACGCCTTATGAACTGTGGTTTGGCAAGAAACCAAAGTTGTCGTTTCTTAAAGTTTGGGACTGCGATGCTTATGTGAAAAAAGTTTCAACCTGATAAGCTCGAACCCAAATCGGAGAAGTGCGTCTTCATAGAATACCCAAAGGTAACTATTGGGTACACCTTCTATCATAGATCCGAAGGCAAGTTATTCGGTGCTAAGATGGATCCTTTCTAGAAAAGGAGTTTCTCTCGAAAGAAGTGAGTGGGAGGAAAGTAGAACTTGATAAGTTAAATGTACCTTCTCTTGAATTGGAAAATAGTTCATCACTGAAAATAGCTCCAGTGATTCCTACACCAATTAGTGAGGAAGCTAATGATGATGATCATGAAACTTCACATCAATTTACTACCGAACCTCGTAGGTCTTCTAGAGTAAGATCCGCACTAGAGTGGTATGGTAATCCTGTTCTGGAAGTCATGTTACTAGACCATGATGAACCTACGAACTATGAGGAAGCGATGATGAGCCCAGATTCCGCGAAATGGCTTGAGGCCATAAAATCTGAGATAGGATCCATGTATGAGAACAAAGTATGGACTTTGGTTGAGTTGCTCGATGATCAGCAAGCCATGTTAAATAAATGGATCTTCAAGAGGAAGACGGACACTGATAGTAGTGTTACTATCTACAAAGCTCGACTTGTTGCAAAAGGTTTTTGACAAGCTAAAGGTGTTGAATATGATGAGATTTTCTCATTCGTAATGATGCTTAAGTCTGTCCGAATCATGTTAGTAATTGCCGCATTTTATGATTATGAAATTTGGCAAATGGATGTCAAAACTGCATTCCTGAATGGATTTTTGGAAGAAGAGTTGTATATGATGCAACCAGAAGGTTTTGTCAATCCTAAAGGTGCTAACAAAGTGTGCAAGATCCAGTGATCCATTTATGGACTGGTGCAAGCCTCTCAGAGTTGGAATATACGCATTGATGAATTGATCAAAGCATATGGTTTTATACAGACTTTTTGAGAAGCCTGTATTGTTGGGGAACGTAGTAATTTCAAAAATTTCCTACGCACACGCAAGATCATGGTGATGACATAGCAACAAGAGGGGAGAGTGTTGTCTACGTACCCTCATAGACCGTTAAGCGGAAGCGTTATGACAACGTGGTTGATGTAGTCATACGCCTTCACGATCCGACCGATCCAAGCACCGAACGTACGGCACCTCCGTGTTCAGCACACGTTCAGCTCGATGACAATCCCCGAACTCCGATCCAACAGAGTGTTGGGGATGAGTTCCATCGCACGACGGTGTGGTGATGATGATGATGCTCTACCGGGGCAGGGCTTCGCCTAAACTCCGCGACGATATGACCGAGGTGGAATATGGTGGAGGGGGGCACCGCACACGGCTAAGGAACGATCCGTAGATCAACTTGTGTCTCCTGGGGTGCCCCCTACCCCCGTATATAAAGGAGCAAGGGGGAAGGAGGCCGGCCCTAGGAGGGGGCACACCAAGTGTGGAGTCCTACTAGGACTCCCTAGTACTAGTAGGATTCCACCTCCCTTGTTGGAGTAGGAGAAGGGGAAAGAGGGGGAGAGGAGGAAGGAAAAGGGGTCTGCACCCCTTGTCCAATTCGGACCAGAGGGGGGCTGCGCGCCTCCTTCCTTTCGGCCTCTCTCCTCTATTCCCGTATGGCCCAATAAGGCCCATATACTCCCCGGCGAATTCCCGTAACTCTCCGGTACTCCGAAAAATACCCGAATCACTCGGAACCTTTCCGAACTCCAAATATAGTTGTCCAATATATAGATCTTTACGTCTCGACCATTTTGAGACTCCTCGTCATGTCCCCGATCTCATACGGGACTCTAAACTCCTTCGGTACATCAAAACTCATAAACTCATAATATAACTGTCATCGAAACCTTAAGCGTGCGGACCCTACGGGTTCGAGAACTATGTAGACATGACCTAGGCTAGAACTGTTTCCGGTCAATAACCAATAGTGGAACCTGGATGTTCATATTGGCTCCTACATATTCTACGAAGATCTTTATCGGTCAAACCGCATAACAACATACGTTGTTCCCTTTGTCATCAGTATGTTACTTGCCCGAGATTCGATCGTCGGTATCCAATACCTAGTTCAATCTCGTTACCGGCAAGTCTCTTTACTCGTTCCGTAATACATCATTTCATAACTAACTCATTAGTTACAATGCTTGCAAGGCTTAAGTGATGAGTGTTACCGAGAGGGCCCAGAGATACCTCTCCGACAATCGGAGTGACAAAACCTATTCTCGAATTATGCCAACTCAACATGTACCTTTGGAGACACCTGTAGAGCACCTTTATAATCACCCAGTTACGTTGTGACATTTGGTAGCACACAAAGTGTTCCTCGGTAAACGGGAGTTGCACAATCTCATAGTTGTAGGAACTTTGTATAAGTCATGAAGAAAGCAATAGCAACATACTAAAGATCAAGTGCTAAGCTAACGGAATGGGTCAAGTCAATCACATCATTCTCCTAATGATGTGATCCCATTAATCAAATGACAACACATGTCTATGGTTAGGAAACATAACCATCTTTGATCAATGAGCTAGTCAAGTAGAGGCATACTAGTGATACTATGTTTGTCTATGTATTCACACATGTATTATGTTTCCGGTTAATACAATTCTAGCATGAATAATAAACATTTATCATGATATAAGGAAATAAATAATAACTTTATTATTGCCTCTAGGGCATATTTCCTTCAGTCTCCCACTTGCACTAGAGTCAATAATCTAGTTCACATCATCATGTGATTCAACACCAATATTCACATCTGTATGTGATTAACACCCATAGTTCACATCGTCATGTGACCAACACCCAAAGGGTTTACTAGAGTCAATAATCTAGTTCACATCGCTATGTGATTAACACCCAAAGAGTACTAAGGTATGATCATGTTTTGCTCGTGAGAGAAGCTTAGTTAACGGGTCTGTCACATTCAGAGCCGTATGTATTTTGCAAATATTCGATGTCTACAATGCTCTGCACGGAGCTACTCTAGCTAATTGCTCCCACTTTCAATATGTATCCAGATTGAGACTTAGAGTCATCTGGATCTATGTCAAAACTTGCATCGACGTAACTTTTTACGACGAACCTTTTTGTCACCTCCATAATCGAGAAATATTTCCTTATTCCAATAAGGATAATTTTGACCGCTGTCCAGTGATCTACTCTTAGATCAAAATTGTATTCCTTTGTCAAACTCAGAGCAAGGTATACAATAGGTCTGGTACACAGCATGACATACTTTATAGAACCTATGGCTGATGCATAGGGAATGACTTTCATTCTCTTTCTATCTTCTGCCGTGGTCGGGTTTTGAGTCTTACTCAATCTCACACCTTGTAACATAGGCAAGAACTCTTTCTTTGACTGTTCCATTTTGAACTACTTCAAAATCTTGTCAAGGTATGTATTCATTGAAAAATCTTATCAAGCGCCTTGGTCTATCTATATAGATCTTGATGCTCAATGTGTAAGCAGCTTCACCAAGGTCTTTCTTTGAAAAACTCCTTTCAAACACTCCTTTATGCTTTCCAGAAAAATTCTACATTATTTCCGATCAACAATATGTCATTCACATATACTTATCAGAAATGTTGTAGTGCTCCCACTCACTTTCTTGTAAATACAGGCTTCACCGCAAGTCTGTATTAAAACTATATGCTTTGATCAACTTATCAAAGCGTATATTCCAACTCCGAGATGCTTGCACCAGTCCATTGATAGATCGCTGGAGCTTGCACATTTTGTTAACACCTTTAGGATTGACAAAACTTTCTGGCTGCATCATATACAACTCTTTTTTAATAAATCCATTAAGGATTGCAATTTTGTTATCCATTTGCCATATTTCATAAAATGCGGCAATTGCTAACATGATTCGGACAGACTTTAAGCATCGATACGAGTGAGAAAATCTCATCGTAGTCAACACCTTGAACTTTGTCAAAGACCTTTTTCGACAAGTCTAGCTTTGTAGATAGTAACACTACTATCAGCATCTATCTTCCTCTTGAAGATCCATTTATACAATATGGCCTGCCGGTCATCGGGCAACTCCACCAAAGTCCACACTTTGTTCTCATACATGGATCCCATCTCAGATTTCATGGCCTCAAGCCATTTTGCGGAATCTGGGCTCATCATCGCTTCCTCATAGTTCATAGGTTCATCATGGTCTAGCAACATGACTTCCAGAATAGGATTACCGTACCACTCTGGTGCGGACCGTACTCTGGAATACCTACGAGGTTCTGTAGTAACTTGATTTGAAGTTTCATGATCATCATCATTAGCTTCCTCGCTAATCGGTGTAGCAATCACTGGAACTGATTTCTGTGATGAACAACTTTCCATTTTGGGAGAAGGTACAATTACCTCATCAAGTTCTACTTTCCTCCCACTCACTTCTTTCGAGAGAAACTCCTTCTCTAGAAAGGATCCATTCTTAGCAACGAATGTTTTTCCTTTGGATTTGTGATAGAAGGAGTACCCAACAGTTTCCTTTGGGTATTCTATGAAGACGCACTTCTCCGATTTGGGTTCGAGCTTATCAGGTTGAAACTTTTTCATATAAGCATCGCAACTCCAAACTTTAAGAAACGACAGCTTAGGTTTACTGCTAAACCATAGTTCATACGGTGTCATCTCAACGGATTTAGATGGTGCCCTTTTAAACGTGAATGCATTTATCTCTAATGCACAATCCCAAAACGATAGTGGTAAAACCGATAAGAGACATCATAGATCGCACCATATCCAATAAAGTGCAGTTACGACATTCGGACACACCATAACGTTGTGGTGTTCCAGGTGGCGTGAGCTGTGAAACTATTCCACATTGTTTTAATTGAAGACCAAACTCGTAACTCAAATATTCTCCTCCACGATCAGATCGTAGAAAATTTTCTTTTTCTTGTTACGATGATTTTCAACTTCACTCTGAAATTCTTTGAACTTTTCAAACGTTTCAGACTTATGTTTCATTAAGTAGATATACCCATATCTGCTCAAATCATCTGTGAAGGTCAGAAAATAATGATACTTGCCGCGAGCCTCAACACTCATTGGATCGCATACATCAGTATGTATTATTTCCAATAAGTCAGTTGCTCGCTCTATTGTTCCGGAGAACGGAGTCTTTAGTCATCTTGCCCATAAGGCATGGTTCGCAAGCATCAAGTGATTCATAATCAAGTGATTCCAAAATCCCATCAGCATGGAATTTCTTCATGCGCTTTACACCAATATGACCTAAACTGCAGTGCCATAAATAAGTTGCACTATCATTATTAACTTTGCATCTTTTGGTTTCAATATTATGAATATGTGTATCACTACGATCGAGATCCAACGAACCATTTTCATTGGGTGTGTAACCATATAAGGTTTTATTCATGTAAACAGAACAACAATTTATTCTCTTACTTTAAATGAATAACCGTTTTGCAATAAACATGATCAAATCATATTCATGCTCAACGCAAACACCAAATAACATTGATTTAGGTTTAACACTAATCCCGAAAGTATAGGGAGTGTGCGATGATGATCATATCAATCTCGGAACCACTTCCAACACTCATCATCACTTCCCCTTCAACCAGTCTCTGTTTATATAAATCCTGTTTCGAGTTACTAATCTTAGCAACTGAACAAGTATCAAATACTCAGGGGCTACTATAAACACTAGTAAGGCACACATCAATAACCTGTATATCAAATATACCCTTGTTCACTTTGCCATCCTTCTTATCCACTAAATATTCAGGGCATTTCCGCTTCCAGTGACCATTTCCTTTGCAGTGTAAGCACTCAGTTTCAGGCTTTGGTTCAGCTTTGGTCTTCTTCATGGGAGTGACAACTTGTTTGCCATTCTACTTGAAGTTTCCCTTTCTTTCCCTTTGCCCTTTTCTTGAAACTAGTGGTTTTGTCAATCATCAACACTTGATGCTCTTTTCTTGATTTCTACCTTCGTCGATTTCAGCATCACGAAGAGCTCGAGAATCATCTTCGTCATCCCTAGCATACTATAGTTCATCACGAAGTTCTAGTAACTTAGTGATGGTGACTAGAGAATTCTGACAATCATTATCTTATCTTGGAAGATTAACTCCCACTTGATTCAAGCGATTGAAGTACTCAGACAATCTAAGCACTTGCTCACTAGTTGAGCGATTCTCCTCCATCTTTTAGCCATAGAACTTGTTGGAGACTTCATATCTCTCAACTCGGGTATTTGCTTGAAATATTAACTTCAATTCCTGGAACATCTCATATGGTCCATGACGTTCAAAATGTCTTTGAAGTCCCGATTCTAAGCCGTTAAGCATGGTGCACTAAACTATCAAGTAGTCATCATATTGAGCTAGCCAAATGTTCGTAACGTCTGCATCTGCTCCTGCAATAGGTTTGTCACCTAGCGGTGCATCAAGGACATAATTCTTCTACGCAGCAATGAGGATAAACCTCAGATCACGGATCCAATCCGCATCATTGCTACTAACATCTTTCAACACAATTTTCTCTAGGAACATATCAAAATAAACATATGAAAGCAACAACGCAAGCTATTGATCTACAACATAATTTGCAAAATACTACCAGGACTAAGTTCATGATAAATTTAAGTTCAATCAATCATATTACTTAAGAACTCCCACTTAGAAAGACATCTCTCTAATCCTCTAAGTGATCACGTGATCCAAATCAACTAAACCATAACCGATCATGACGCGAAATGGAGTAGCTTTCAATGGCGAACATCATTATGTTGATCATATCTACTATATGATTCACGCTCGACCTTTCGGTCTCCGTGTTCCGAGGCCATATCTGCATATGCTAGGCTCGTCAAGTTTAACCTGAGTATTCCGCGTGTGCAAAACTGGCTTGCACCCGTTGTAGATGGACGTAGAGCTTATCACACTCGATCATCACGTGGTGTCTGGGCACGACGAACTTTGGCAACGGTGCATACTCAGGGAGAACACTTCTTGATAATTAGTGAGAGATCATCTTATAATGCTACCGTCAAACAAAACAGAATAAGATGTATAACAGATAAACATCATATGCAATCAAAATATGTGACATGATATGGCCATGATCATCTTGCGCCTTTGATCTCCATCTCCAAAGTACTGTCATGGTCTCTATCGTCACCGGCATGACACCATGATCTTCATCATCTTGATCTATATCAATGTGTCGTCACATGGTCGTCTCGCCAACTATTGCTGTTGCAACTATTGCTATCGCATAGCGATAAAGTAAAGCAATTATTTGGCACTCGCATCTTATGCAACAAAGAGACAACCATAGAGCTTCTGCCAGTTGCCGATAACTTCAACAAAACATGATCATCTCATACAACAACTTATATCTCATCACGTCTTGACCATATCACATCACAACATGCCCTGCAAAAACAAGTTAGACGTCCTCTACTTTGTTGTTGCAAGGTTTACGTGGCTGCTATGAGCTGAGCAAGAACCGTTCTTACCTACGCATCAAAACCACAACGATAGTTCGTCAAGTTGGTGCTGTTTTAACCTTCTCAAGGACCGGGCGTAGCCACGGTTCAACTAAAGTTGGAGAAACTGACACCCGCCAGCCACCTGTGTGCAAAGCACGTCGGTAGAACCAGTCTCGCGTAAGCGTACGCGTAATGTCGGTCCGGGCGGCTTCATCCAACAATACCGCCGAACCAAAGTATGACATGCTGGTAAGCAGTATGACTTGTATCGCCCACAACTCATTTGTGTTCTACTCGTGCATATAACATCAACGCATAAAACCTAGGCTCGTATGCCACTGTTGGGGAACGTAGTAATTTCAAAAATTCCTACGCACACGCAAGATCATGGTGATGACATAGCAACGAGAGGGGAGAGTGTTGTCTACGTACCCTCGTAGACCGTTAAGCGGAAGCGTTATGACAACGCGGTTGATGTAGTCGTACTTCTTCACGATCCGACCGATCCAAGCACCGAACGTACGGCACCTCCGTGTTCAGCACACGTTCAGCTCGATGACGTTCCCCGGACTCCGATCCAGCAAAGTGTTGGGGATGAGTTCCGTCAGCACGATGGCGTGGTCACGATGATGATGCTCTACCGGCGCAGGGCTTTGCCTAAACTCCGCGATGATATGACGAGGTGGAATATGGTGGAGGGGGGCACCGCACACGGCTAAGGAACGATCCGTAGATCAACTTGTGTCTCCTGGGGTGCCCCCCTGCCCCCGTATATAAAGGAGCAAGGGGGGAGGAGGCCGGCCCTAGGAGGGGGCGCGCCAAGTGTGGAGTCCTACTAGGACTGCCTAGTCCTAGTAGGATTCCACCTCCCTTGTTGGAGTAGGAGAAGGGGAAAGAGGGGGAGAGGAGGAAGGAAAAGGGGGCAGCACCCCTTGTCCAATTCAGACCAGAGGGGGGCTGCGCGCCTCCTTCCTTTCAGACTCTCTCCTCTATTCCCGTATGGCCCAATAAGGCCCATATACTCCCCGGCGAATTCCCATAACTCTCCGGTACTCCGAAAAATACCCGAATCACTCGGAACCTTTCCGAACTCCGAATATAGTCGTCCAATATATCGATCTTTACGTCTCGACCATTTTGAGACTCCTCGTGATGTCCCCGATCTCATACGGGACTCCAAACTCCTTCGGTACATCAAAACTCATAAACTCATAATATAACTGTCATCGAAACCTTAAGCGTGCGGACCCTACGGGTTCGAGAACTATGTAGACATGACCTAGAACTGTTTCCGGTCAATAACCAATAGTGGAACCTGGATGTTCATATTGGCTCCTACATATTCTACGAAGATCTTTATCAGTCAAATCGCATAACAACATACGTTGTTCCCTTTGTCATCGGTATGTTACTTGCCCGAGATTCGATCGTCGGTATCCAATACCTAGTTCAATCTCGTTACCGGCAAGTCTCTTTACTCGTTCCGTAATACATCATTTCATAACTAACTCATTAGTTACAATGCTTGCAAGGCTTAAGTGATGAGTATTACCGAGAGGGCCCAGAGATACCTCTCCGACAATCGGAGTGACAAAACCTATTCTCGAATTATGCCAACTCAACATGTACCTTTGGAGACACCTGTAGAGCACCTTTATAATCACCCAGTTACGTTGTGACGTTTGGTAGCACACAAAGTGTTCCTCCGGTAAACGGGAGTTGCACAATCTCATAGTTGTAGGAACTTTGTATAAGTCATGAAGAAAGCAATAGCAACATACTAAACGATCAAGTGCTAAGCTAACGGAATGGGTCAAGTCAATCACATCATTCTCCTAATGGTGTGATCCCATTAATCAAATGACAACACATGTCTATGGTTAGGAAACATAACCATCTTTGATCAATGAGCTAGTCAAGTAGAGGCATACTAGTGACACTATGTTTGTCTATGTATTCACACATGTATTATGTTTCCGGTTAATACAATTCTAGCATGAATAATAAACATTTATCATGATATAAGGAAATAAATAATAACTTTTCTATGTATTCACACATATGAAGGAAATATGCCCTAGAGGCAATAATGAAGTTATTATTTATTTCCTTATTTCATGATAAATGTTTATTATTCATGCTAGAATTGTATTAACTAGAAACATAATACATGTGTGAATACATAGACAAACATAGTATCACTAGTATGCCTCTACTTGACTAGCTCATTGATCAAAGATGGTTATGTTTCCTAACCATAGACATGTGTTGTCATTTGATTAATGGGATCACATCATTAGGAGAATGATGTGATTGACTTGACCTATTCCGTTAGCTTAGCATTTGATCGTTTAGTATGTTGCTATTGCTTTCTTCATGACTTATACATGTTCCTATAACTATGATATTATGCAACTCCCATTTACTGGAGGAACACTTTGTGTGCTACCAAACGTCACAACGGAACTGGGTGATTATAAAGGAGCTCTACAGGTGTCTCCAAAGGTACATGTTGGGTTGGCTTATTTCGAGATTAGGATTTGTCACTCCGATTGTCGGAAAAGTATCTCTGGGCCCTCTCGGTAATGCACATCAATATAAGCCTTGCAAGCAATGTAGCTAATGAGTTAGTTACGGAATGATGCATTACGTAACGAGTAAAGAGACTTGCGGTAACGAGATTGAACTAGGTATTGAGATACCGACAATCGAATCTCGGGCAAGTAACATACCGATGACAAAGGGAACAACATATGTTGTTTTGCGGTTTGACCGATAAAGATCTTCGTAGAATATGTGGGAGCCAATATGAGCATCCAGGTTTCGCTATTGATTATTGACCGGAGACGTGTCTCAGTCATGTCTACATTGTTCTCGAACCCGTAGGGTCCGCACGCTTAAGGTTTCGATGATAGTTATATTATGAGTTTATGAGTTTTGATGTACCGAAGGAGTTCGGAGTCCCAAATGAGATCGGGGACATGACGAGGAGTTTTGAAATGGCCGAGACGTAAAGATCGATATATTGGACGACTATATTCGGACTTCGGAAAGGTTCTGAGTGATTCGATTATTTTTCGGAGTACCGGAGAGTTACGGGAATTCGCCGGGGAGTATATGGGCCTTATTGGGCCATACGGGAATAGAGGAGAGAGGCCGAAAGGAAGGAGGCGTGCAGCCCCCCATCTGGGCCCCCTTTTCCTTCGTCCTCTCCCCCTCTTTCCTTCTCTCCTACTCGAAGAAGGAAGGGGGGGGGGGGAGTCCTACTCCCGGTGGGAGGAGGACTCGTCTTGGCGCGCCCCTCCTGGCCGACCGACCCCCTCCCCCTGGCTCCTTTATATACAGGGGCAGGGGGTACCTCTAGGAACAACAACAATTGATCCCTTGGATCTCTTAGCCGTGTGCGGTGCCCCCCTCCACCATAGTCCACCTCGATAATATCGTAGCGGTGCTTAGGCGAAGCCCTGCGACGGTAGAACATCAAGATCGTCACCACGCCATCGTGCTGACGAAACTCTCCCTCAACACTCGGCTGGATCGGAGTTTGAGGGACATCATCGAGCTGAACGTGTGCTAGAACTTGGAGGTGCCGTAGTTTCGGTGCTTGATCGTTGGGCCATGAAGACGTACGACTACATCAACCGCGTTGTTCTAACGCTTCCGCTTTCGGTCTACGAGGCTACGTGAACACACTCTCCCCTCTCGTTGCTATGCATCACCATGATCTTGCGTGTGCGTAGGATTTTTTTTGAAATTACTACGTTCCCCAACAATGTCGACGAACAACACTACCGAATACGAGGGGTTGCTTGCCGGTCTTAGGATCGCGGCAGACATCGGGATCAAGAAGCTCATCGTCAGGGGTGATTCACAGCTTGTCGTTAGGCAAGTCAACAAGGATTATAAAAGCCCGTTGATGGAGGCCTACGTAGATGAGGTGAGGAAGCTGGAGGAGCATTTTGACGATATACAGGTGGAGCATGTTCCCTGAGTGGAGAACGACATTACCGACTACCTATCGAAGCACGCTGCCTTCAAACTACCTGTGGAACGAGGTACTTTTGTGCTTCGGTTAACTCAACCATCCGTTGAACCATCGACAGGGCAGACGAAGCGGAGGAAATCAGTCCCCAGCAAGTACTTTCCCACCGAGCTCCTAGGAGCCGCTGGCAAAGATGTTGCCGTGGACACTGAGCCTGCCATGGGGCAACCGACTCCGACAGGGCGTCAAGCCCTGGCCGTAGAGACAACCGCTCCCATGGCAGAGGAAATGCCTTTAGTCCTTGCCGTCGAACCCCAGGCTCCAGCATGGGCACAACATATCGTTCGATTCCTCCAAATAGGGGAACTTCTGAGGAGCAGGAAGAAGCGGAAAAAGTAGCCCGTCGGTCTGCCATGTATCAGTTCGTTGACAACGTTCTGTACAGAAAAAGATCAAACAGAGCGAAATTGAAGTGCATCCCCCGGGAGGAAGGACTGGAGCTGTTGGCAGAGATACATGGAGGCATATGTGGATCCCACATAGGGTCGAGGGCCCTTGCCAGCAAGGTTTCTTCTGGCCGACTACCCTCCAGGATGCAACAATACTAGTAACCAAGTGTGAAGCGTGTCAGTTCCATTCAGAGAAGCTTCATCAGCCAGCTCAAGCCCTTCAAACAATCCCTCTCTCCTAGCCATTTTTAGTCTGGGGGCTTGACATACTAGGCCCTTTCCCCCGCACTGTCGAGGGCTTTGAGTACTTGTACGTTGCAATCGACAAGTTCACAAAGTGGCCCAAGGTGGAAGCAGTGAGGAAGGTGACATCACAGTCAGCCATCAAATTCTTCAAGGGGCTAGTCTGCTGTTTTGGTGTGCCAAATAGAGTCATCACCGACAACGGCACGCAGTTCACAAGCCGCACCTTCATGCAATACATCCAAGACCTCGACAGCAAGGTCTATTTCGCTTCCGTGGTGCACCCACGGAGCAACCACTACTAGGGAAAACCTTATACACAGAATCTTAGCAGCAGCGTGGCTCAAAAAGAAGCGCTACTGCTAATTAGTAGTAGCGTGGGTAAGCAAAACTCGCTACTGATACATATTTAGTAGTAGCGCGCGCAGCATAACCCGCGCTGCTACAAATATTGACCGACAGTACCCACAACCTAAGTTTAGCAACAGCGGTGTCACAACAGGCACTACTGCTAACGCAGTAGTAGTAGCGCGATTTTTACTCACATCGCTGCTGCTAATTTTGAAATTGGGCACACTGTTGGCCCCACTTAGCAGTAGCGCTTGTGTGGAAAGCGCGCTGCTGCTACGCTGTTATCAGCAGCGCGTTTTACATCCCGCGCTACTGCTAAGCCGCAACACCACCTTTCCCCACCCGTCCTCCCCTCCTCCATCTCCTCTCTTCCCTTTCCCCTACGTCCCACATCCTCCCTCTCTCACTCTTCTTCTTCCTCAATACTTCTCCCCCCATTATTCTCCCTCTTCTAACTACCATTCTCTCTCTTCACTACTCCTAGCTAACTACACCACCTCCATTAATGCATCTCCTTTCTCTTTTTCCTTCCCCCTCCACTAGTTGAAGTTGTCTCATCCCAAATTAGCTAGCTAGGTAGATGTAGCATTTAGTTAAGTGACCTATTTTCCCATAACTAGATCTATCCTTGTCAAGAAGAGCTTTGTGCACTTTTGATCTCCTTACATCATCATCTCCACTGTGTGATCGATCTCGAGATAGAGGTGATTAAAATTTCATGCTTTTGCAAAATGGAAATATGTTTATGTGTGTGTGATATGATAATTGGGAGATATGATGGAAATTGTGTGTGTGGCATGAGTTGACACCAAATTGTGCTTTTGAGTTGCCTATGTTTTGCCGAAATGTCGATTTATTTCTGTTTCGGCGAATTCCGGGCAAACTCTAGATCTATATATGTCCTATTTTTAGGGAAGGTCATACCGAATTTTTGTATGACTTTGATGCATGCACGCATTTTTATAATAAATTTGTTTATTATTACCATGCAGACGTTCACGATGGTCACTGGAACGATGGTGGACAGGTGGTTGCGGTCGGCGGTGTAGGACATGAAAGAAAATAACTGGACATCGGTTTTATGTCCGTGTTGAAAATGCAAAGGAATAGTTTGGCTCGACCCCCACGATGATGGTCATGTCGAAGCGCACCTGATCATGACTAGTTTCATGGATGGCTATACTCGGTGGATAATTGAAGATGAGGATGACGATGTTTAGGACGCCGACGGGGCAGGCAATGACGACACGGGGCAAGACAAAGAGATGATCAATAATGGTGGCGGGGAAGAGGCCCGACATGGCTGCAGAGAAGGGGCCCTACATGGTGGAGGAGAAGGGTCCGGACATGGCGGTGGAGAGAACATGGACTCCACGCAGCAGATTTCGTCGGTACTAAGTTCAATCATGCAGGACGCTCATGTTCAAGCACTGCTTCGCAAGGAGACGAGTACTCAGAGAGCTGCTTCTAGAGAGGAGGCTAAGCTGGAGCAACTGGTGCTAGACTCGAACACTCCATTGTATGATGGTTGCAATCCTGAGGTGACCCGCTTGAGTTTCATGCTCCAACTCCTGAAGATGAAGGCTAAAAACAAATGGACCGACACTAGCCTCGACGAGCATCTCAAGTACCTAAAGAATGTTCTTCCCGCGGGGAATATATGTCCTGCTAGTGTTGATGAGGCCAAGAAGATCGTGTGCCCTCTTGATCTGCCACATGTTAGATACCATGCATGCATCAATGATTGCATAATTTATCGGAAGGAGCACGCAGAAAAAACAAGCTGTCCAGTGTGCAATGCTTCTCGATACAAGAAGGCCGGGAAGAAATATCCCCAGAAAGTTGTATGGTACTTACAGATCACTCCCCTTCTCCAGCCGTATTTCGTAGATTCCAAGGAAGCAAAGCTAATGTGCTGGCAAGCGGAGAGGAAGAAGCCAACGATGGAGATGATCCAAACCTGAGACATGTCAAGGATGGAAGCCAGTGGAGAGCGTTGAACAGCTTCTATCGGTATTTCACATGCAATGCAAGGAACATCATGCTCGGCGCGTGTACTGATGGCATGAATCCGTTTGGCAACCAAAACACCAACCATAGCACATGGCCCGTGTTTGCATGGATGTACAACCTCCCCCTGGTTGTGCATGAAGTCGAAGTACATTCACATGAGCATGTTGATTCAAGGGCTGAAACAACCAGGAAATAATATTAATTTGTATCTGGGGCTACTTCCAGAGGAGTTAGACACGTTATGGAAAACACCGGCCAAGACATGGGACGCCAGCAAAGGCGAGTATTTCTACATGAGAGCCACGCTGATCACGACGGTGCATGACTATCTCGGTTACGAATATTGAGGATGCATGCGGTGTGCGATGGATATTGCGGATGCACGTGGTGCATGGATGATACGATGTCTCAGCAGCTAACGTCAAGGAAAGATGGCGGGTCTGGGAAAATCGTGTACATGGGGCATCAAAGATGGCTCGAACAGGACGACCCGTGGAGAAACCATGGAGATCTTGTCAATGGTCACGCTGAGCATCGAGGACCTCCATGTAAGCGGAGCGGCGCCAAAATCGATGAGCTATAGAAAAACTGGAGGCAGTGCCCCGCACCGGGAAAGATGATGAAAAAGGCACCGGATCCGCTGCTGAAGGTATGGAAGACGAGGTCTGTGTTCTGGGACTTGCAGTACTGGCACAAACTCGATACACCTCATTGACTTGATCAAATGCATATCTGTAAGAATGTCCTTGAGAGCTTGCTCGCAACACTGATGAACATGCCGGATAAGACCAAGGATGGGCCGAAGGAAAGAAAAGACTTGCAAGATTTGAATATTAGGGAAGATCTGCACATGCTGCCCCGTAAAAAGTCAGATGAGACAGAGACGGAGACAGTGGCACGGGAGAAGAAGGGCAAGAAAATAAAGAAATAGGATTATTGCCCCCCTTCTTGCTTCACCCTAAGTCAGGTTGAGATCGATCTATTCTTTAAGTGCCTTACCAGAGTCAAAATTAGTTCCGATTACTGTGGCAAGATAAGCAGATATCTAGACACGGACAAGAAAATGTTCATCGAGATGAAGTCCCATGACTATCATGTGATGATGACGCAGATACTACCTATTTCCCTTAGAGGGATAATGGACAAGCACGTCCATGACATGCTTATTGGTCTCTGCAACTTTTTCGACGTCATCTCTCGGAAGTCCATCAGTGTGAAGCAGCTCCGAAGGCTACAGGAAGAGATCATTGTGATACTGAATGAGCTTGAGATGTACTTCCCGCCCGCGTTCTTTGACATGATGGTGCATCTGTGTGTCCATATTATGGACGACATAATAGACCTGGGGCCATCATTCCTGCACAACATGATGTCGTTTGAGAGGATGAATGGGATCATCAAAGGATTCGTTCGTAACATGTCCCGTCCGGATGGAAGCATCGTCCAGGGCTATGTGACACTAGAGCGCATCTCTTTCTACGAGAATTTTCTATATGGCGCAAACCAGCCGCCTGGTGTTAGTGTTGGTTTACCCGTTAACAAGCATGACGGGAGGCTCGAAGGAGAAGGTCACTCCAACGGTCGCAGGGAACTGCACTGGCATACTCAGATCGACGCAGCGACTTTGACAGAGCAAACTTGGTACTGCTACAACACCTTGACGAGGTAGATCCTTTCGTGGCACTGCACAAAGAAATTATCGCAAAGAAGTATCATGACCGGGGGATATGCAGGACGGATGCCGAAGTTACTAGAGAGCACGACTCCACTTTCCTCCATTGGTTCAAAGAGCATAATATTGCTAATCCCCCGGAGGAGGGCTTTAAGGACGGATTGCTCATATATGCCTTAGCACATGGCGCGAAAAGGGCTATAGATAGGATTGATTCTAATGGCGCACCGTGGAAGCAGTGCGCCACTACTATATACTAATGGCGCACCGTAAACAGGGTGCGCCACTAGTATGAATTTTTTTTTCCATTTTCCCATACATACTAATGGCGCATCGGGTCCATAATGCGCCATTACTATCTATAACTACTAATGGCGCACCAAGCAGGCAGTGCGCCATTACTGTAAATTTTGTTTTATTCTTTTTTTGCAAAACTACTAATGGCGCATCGTGGCACAGTGCGCCATTACTAGTTTAAACTAGTAATGGCGCACTCAGAGGAGATGCGCCATTAGTATATATACTTATTATTTTTACTTTTTTGCAAAACTACTAATGGCGCACCGTAGGCTGATGCGCCATTAGTAACCAGGGTTACTAATGGCGCATTTTCCTACGGTGCGCCATTAGTAACGTGGGACCAACAAGATATTTTGGACAGCCCACACCTACCCACTCACTTTCCCCACTTCATTCCATCCACCTCCTTCTCCAAGCTTTCGGCCATCTCCTCCTCCTCACCTCATTTCCACCATAGATTCAACAAAATTAAGTGGTGAAATTACCTTTTTTTGATAGGTAAGTAAGGGAAAGCTATCTTCATGATATAGATCTACTTTTTTCTCTCCCTAACTCGCTCCAACAACGTGCACATGCACTTTTTGTGGCCTAGCTAGATCTATGTATGTTTGTGGTGTTGCATGTGTTTGTGGTGTTGCATATATGTTTGTGTTTGAAGGTACCGGTATTTGAAATATGCGATAGTTGCCAATATTTTGCCGAAATGTTTTGATTCATTTCCGTTTCGGCGAGAATTTTGGCACTATGCATTCTTTTTGGTCCTATTTTTAGGGAAGGTCATGCCAAATTTTTTCTTGGTTCTAACATATCGTTTTGCTCTACCCCGCAGGCGACCATGGTCCGCACGATGACTGAAGGCATCGTGAATAGGTTTTTGAGCTCCGCGAAGGCCGAGATGCTTCAAAAGAACGAGACGGAGATAAGATGTCCATGTCGAAGATGCAAGCTGAAGAGCCTTATTGCGGACCCGGATTCCGGGCAGGTGCGGGACCACCTGCTCTTGCGTGGTTTCATGGATGGCTATCTGTGGCAAGGTGATGAAGATGACTATCAAGTCGTCCATGGCCGGGGCCGGGCAAGAAATGAGGAAGGGCAACAAGACAAGTACCACCACGGCGAGGGCGGGCGAGAAGACGAAGAATCTCCAGGACATGATTACGACGGTGATGCTGTACACAGTCATCATGTAGAAGATGTCGTACATGATGATGAGGAAGATCAAGACGAAGGGAATGATCATGAAGATGAAGATGCCGGAGCAGACGACGATGGAGGCTGGGTGCAGGACCCTCATATTCAAGAGCTGCTTCTCAAGCGGACGGATAACGCAAGAGCTGCCGCCCGAGAGAAAGCCAAGCTGGATCAACTGGAGATAGACGCGGTTACTCCATTGTATGAAGGATGCAGGCCCTAGGATACCCGCCTGAAAGTAACGCTCATGGCTCTGGAGATGAAGGTAAAACACAAAATGACCGACGCATGCTTCGACGAGAACATGTCATTCTGGCACGAACGTCTTCCCAAGGGGAACAAGTGCCCGACCAGTTTCGAGGAGGCGAAGAAAATCGTGTGTCCTCTGGATTTACCGCACGTGAAATACCATGTGTGCATGAACAATTGCATCATTTATCAGGACGAGCACGCGGAGTCTACCATATGTCCGGTGTGCGGCGTCACTCGATACAAGAAGAGGAAGAAAGCTCCTCGAAAATCGGTGTGGTACTTTCCGATCACTCCTCGTCTGCAGCGGTAGTTCGCGGACCCTAAGGTAGCAAAGCTCCTGCGTTGGCATGCGGATAGGGAGGAGAAGAAGCGAGAAGATGACGCAAATGATCCGGAGATAGATAAAAAAGACAAGATGCTGAGTCACCCTAAGGATGCGAGCCAGTGGCAAGCGTTGAACTTTGAATACCCAGAATTTGGGAACGATCCAAGGAACATCGTGCTGGGCGCGAGCACCGATGGAGTCAATCCGTTTGGCAGCCAGAGAAGCACACATAGCACCTGGCCTGTGTTTGTGTGGATGTACAACCTTCCCCCCTGGTTGTGCATGAAGAGGAAGTACATTCACATGAGTATGCTAATTGAAGGGCCGAAACAACCAGGGAACGACATCAATCTGTATCTGGGGCTGCTGAAAGAGGAGCTTGACACGCTGTGGAAAACGCCAGCCAATACGTGGGACGCCGCAGAGAAAGAATATTTCCCTATGAGAGCCGCACTGCTCACGACGGTGCACGACTATCTCGGTTACGGATATCTCGCGGGGCAGGTAGTCCACGGATTTTCTGGATGCGTAAGGTGCATGGATGACACAATGTATCGCCAGCTAGATAGAGATCCCGGGTCATCGAAAACCGTGTTCATGGGACATCGAAGGTGGCTTCGCGACGATGACCCGTGGAGGAAACGCAAGGATCTGTTCGATGGTGAAACCGAACCCCGAAAACGCCCGTGTACGAGGAGCGGCGAGGAAATAGACAAGCTGTTGAAAAATTGGAAAGACTGCCCACTGCCGGGAAAGAAGCGAAAGGCGCCAGAGCTGCTGCTGAAGGTATGGAAAACGAGGTCTGTTTTCTGGGACTTGCCGTACTGGAAGATCCACCGTGTGCCTCACAGCCTTGATGTCATGCATATCACGAAGAACGTGTGCGAGAGTCTGCTTGGTACCCTGCTCAACATGCCAGAGAGGACCAAAGATGGGCCGAAAGCAAGGGCAGACTTGAAATCAATGGGCATCAGGCAGGAGCTTCACGCTAATGATGATGATGATGATGATGATGAGGCGAAGCAAGACACGGAAAGTCGTCGCAAAGGCAAAAAGGCCAAGAAGACCGGAAATGACTACCCTCCCGCGTGCTTCACTCTAAGTCAGGAGGAGATCGAGCAGTTTTTCACCTACCTCCTAGGAGTAAAACTTCCTTACGGTTACGCGGGGAAGATAATCAGATACCTAGACCCAGCGAAGCAGAAGTTCAGCGGGATGAAGTCTCACGACTGTCACGTGCTGATGACGCAGATACTTCCAGTTGCAATCCGTGGGATCATGGACGCGCACGTCCGTGAAACGCTATTTGGCCTATGCAACTTTTTCGACGTCATCTCTCGGAAGTCGATTGGCGTGAGGCAACTCGGAAGGCTACAGGAAGAGATCGTGGTGATACTATGCGAGCTTGAGATGTACTTCCCGCCCGCATTCTTCGACGTTATGGTGCATCTGCTGGTCCATATAGTGGAGGATATCATCCAACTCGGGCCGACGTTCCTGCACAGCATGATGCCGTTCGAAAGGATGAATGGTGTCATCAAAGGATACGTTCGCAACATGTCACGTCCAGAGGGAAGCATAGCCAGGGGCTTTCTGACCGAAGAGTGCATCTCCTACTGCACGAATTATCTAGGCATCGAGAACCCCGTTGGTCTGCCCGTCAACAGGCACCTCGGCAGGCTCGCTGGATGGGGTCACCATGAGGGTCGCCGCGAAATGCATGTCGACTTCGAGGGTCGACTCGCCGACTTTGAAAGAGCAAACCTAGTCGCGCTACAACACATAGACGTGGTCGATCCTTGGGTGGTAGAGCACAAAACCTTTATTAAGAAGACGTACAATGACCGAGGCCAACAGAGGACGGACGGAGATATACTCAAAGAGCACAACTCATGTTTCACGCGTTGGTTCAAGCAGAAGCTTCTGTCGTACCCTTTACATGAGGATTCTTCCGCGGAAGAACAACTCATATTCGCCTTGTCACAGGTTTGAATATAAAAAAACAGCATTTAAAATGCATAAAAAATATTACTGTTATGATTTAAACAAGTTTGAACATATTTAAACACAAATAAATATAAAAAACACCATTTAAAATGCATAAAAAAATATTGGGGATCCTGGGAATCGAACCTAGGACCTCCTGGTGTGTGTGCTGCGTGTTGACCAGTCGGGCTAGTGGGTGGATTCTGTTGTAGATAGGGTTGGGCTGTAGATATGGCTACTGGGCTAGATTAAAACAAAATTCTAATGGCGCACCGAGGGGTGGTGCGCCATTAGAACAGTCGTACTTATGGCGCACCGGCGTGTGGTGCGCCATTAGAAAGCTTCCCTCCACCTATTCCCCTCTCCCTCCCTCGCCAGATCCCCCCCCACTCGACCTAACTTTGCCCCCGCGCCGTCGCCCCCGCGCCGTCGCCCCCCGAGCCAGAGGAGACGACGACCGCCTCTACCTCAGCTCAGCCAGGCCACGTGACACCGAGCCGAGCGCCGCCTACCTCGCCGTCCCCCCTCCGCCCGCGCCCGCGCCCTCGACGTCCTCCGCCCAAGCCGAGACGCAGAGACAGGCGAGTGGAGGAGCCCACCGCGTGTCACCGGAGCTTCAACGCCCAGCCGCTGCCGGAGCTTCATCGCCGGCGTCTTCCTCCATTCCTTCATCCCCTCCCCCAGGTGATTCCTCCCTTCTCCTCCATCCCCTCACCTGCAAACCCTAGGGTAGGCCTGGCTTTCCGGTGCTGTTAGCCAACCAATCGCTTGATGCCTGCGTACCATGCTGTGTTTTGAGTTTAAGATTTATATAATTGCAGACCCCTGCAAAACTGCAACAACCAAATATAGGTAAATAAAAGACAAAGTGGGTGATCTCAACACTGGAAAAAAGGTTTATTATATCAGGCAAGCAAACCGATTTAGTACTCTAGTACACACCACGTTTGTGTCCAGATACATTCTGGACTGGATTCATGTGAAATGAAAATTGATTGATATTGAATTGGACTTAGAAATACAATTGCATTGGCCAAAGAAAAGCAGGTCACCTCTTTTAACCGAAGAAAACACCAGTTCATTATAAGCTGACGAAACTTCCAAAGGCTTTGGTCTGACAGTAACTGCAATTTTCAAATAGAAGTGTATGACAGAAAGATTTCCAAACCAGTGTCTTCTCCCTTCTCTAAGAAGGGAATCCATGTAGCAGAGGAGAAAAGCAAAACAATCAAGGATCTGGAGTCTGACTATAGTTGCATATATAAGATATAACTTAGAACTTGGTGTTTTCATCTAAAATTATTGAAACTATCGGGAAAAATGCAGATAGGTAGCAATAAAGTGATATATCCAAAAGCTCAATTTGTAATATTAGGTATGAAGACCTCTATGTGGATGCTAACAAACAACGACTGAAATAGCAAAACTGTAATGCCATGCAAGTTCTGGGCAGGACAGTATACAGATTTGTAAAATGCAAGTGGATTTTGGTGCCAGCGTTCGTGTAGTACTCTGCATTAATAAATCTAACTATATGAGCTCTCAATACTTGTGTAATATGATTGCTTTTGGGCTGTTTGAAGACATGTTGAATCGGGTTTATGTGTTATTTAGGATGAACTCCTTGCACTGCTGTTAAAGCCTAACTATATTGCTGCTGATACTTTTATGTATACATATTTTTTTTGTTAATACTTGTGTAATATCATTTCTTTATTTTTGTTAAGTCCGGGCACGGGGTGCAGGATGACGACCGCGGCCGCCGGCCTTCCCACGGCCAACTGAGGCATCCCTTCGATGACGCCGCCGCCGCCGACCCCGACCCCAACCCCGACCCTGACCCCTCCGGCGACCGGCCGCGCCTGCCCAGGTACCTCTCCTCCTTCCTCCTTCCTCCCTCTCCATCCTTCCTCCCTCCCCAACCTATGCATGGTGAAGATGAGTTCAGTTGAGTAGGCAGGAAGTTGCTGCTTCCAAATGCTTTTTCTTTTCTAGCTTAAACTACCACGAATGGTTTGCTGCAATTGCTTCATGGAAGAATCTAAACTGTTTACATGGCAGTGTGTGATACAACTCTTCAGGAGGCTATAAGCATGCAAGTTGCTCAACCTCTGGACATTGTTCAGTTGCAAATGCATCTGAAGTAGATTGAGATTTCATTCTGCTTCCTTGTGCTCTATGTAGAATGCTTCTAAATTTCCTGTTTTGTCCAACTGCAGTTTCTTGAATTAACTTGCTATGCATTAGGTTGGTCTCACCCTCAGACCGATGCTGGTAATGATATGTATGTGCTATTAGATGCTGGTATTGTTCTAGTTTTAGTTGTGATGGTTTGCTTGTGGGTTTGTTTGACTCAGGTGTTTTAGTTCATGTTTCCATGTACAGATGTTTTAGTTAGTCAACTGAATCGAGTTTGAGATGTTCTGTTTCTGATGGAGTGTCAAAGCAGATGGACTGTCAAAGCAGTAGAGTTTTCAAAACTAGATCATTTTACTGGCCATTTAGTGACAAGTTTCCTGGGAGTTGTCGACCCTTCTGCCTTTAGTTGTTGCTAGCCTAGAAGTAAGTCTCCTCATGGTTTTACTGGATCATTGAATTATCCCCGAGAGTGAAAGGGCATAAAGCTCTCTAGCTGATTGACTATGCGTGTTCTGTTATAGCTATTTCAGCAAATTGATGTCATCCTCTATTAGCAATGTTGCAATAAGGGAACATATATATCATTAGTAAGGTTAAAAGGAAGTGATCCATCTGCAACTGGTGTTTATTAGTCTTTTTGAGTGAGTTATCTGCATCTGCTCCTTGTGGTGGTGGTTGTTTAGATGGGCAGTAAGAAACCATGCTTGATTTGCGGGACTGAACTTATGCTTATGTATGCCATCAGAAGCAGTTCGAAATCATTATTCTCTCTTGTCCTTGCAGGTTTGGGCAACTTCAGTCGGTTGATCTTGAATCCATTGAGCCTTCACTTAGAGCTGGTACTCATCCATGTAACTCTTCACATTTCCATGTAGGATGGTTGCCTATCACTTACTAGTGTGCTAGTGCCCCTTAGTCCAAAGACTAATAGCTATGACAAAGTATAATTCCTTGTAGTGTTTAAGTATAACAAAATTCAGAGAAATGCATGCAGAAGCTAGATCAGTACCAGCTAGCTAGCTAGCTAGTAGTAGTACTACTGCTACTGTTCTTTCCTTTCTTTTTCTCTCTGCTCATAATTTTTTTTAAGATTTATCTGTTCATACGATGATATACTAATAATTATAAAGAAAATCTTGGACACCCATGGATTCAAGAGTTAGCTAGCTAGATGATAAGAGGGATGCATGAGAAGCTAGCTACACTGCCATGAACTTTGTTTTTCCTTTTGACAAACACTCTTGTTAACATCAGGAATTAAAAATGCAACATAGAACAAGATATATAGATAGCTGAAAGAAAGAGGTGTGCTTTGAAAGAAAAAATGTGCACCTGCAAGTGAGACTTGACATGTGCCAAGCTAGTAAACAAAATCTATATATGTACATACTCTCATAAGGTTCTAAGAGATTTTGTAATAAGCTTGATGTTCCTTGTCGTTGACTTATCACTGTTAAACAGAGACCTCTGAGCCATGATCTGTAAAAATACATTTGTCATTCTTTCTGTGTTTGTACAGACTTGCTAAACTATTGATGGTTTTTTGTTGGGAGACATATTATATCTGGAATGGAAGCTCACATAAGTTGAGCTGATTTTTGTCCATATGAAAGCAGAGGACCATATGGTCTGTGGCTGGGTTTTGTCTCCGACCATCGTGTCGTGTTGAATTTGCAGGTACCCCGAGAGGCCCTTGAGTTTGCCGGAATGTCGATTAACTTCCGTTCCGGCAAATTCAGGTACTCCATATGTCCTATTTTCAGCAAAGGTCATGCTGAAATTTTCCGTGAATTTTAGCATGACTTTGCTAAAAATAGGACAGATGGGGTACTTGCGACTAATGCATGGGCCGGGCTATCTTAGTACTTAGTTAAGTAGGATCAACTGCCCTGCCATTCTTGCTGCATTAAATCATAGGTGGCAATAGAGCCAAGTGATTAGGCCCAACTTAGAATTATCCTTAGCATCGATAAACCCTAGATGATAAACCCAACATAGGTGGCAATAGAGCCAAGATTAGGCCCAACCTAGGGTGCCTCGGCATCGATAAACCCTAAATGATGAAAACTTAACTTGGTTGCCCCGGATGCCTCGGTGTCGATGAGAACCTAAATGATGAAAGCTTAGGCTTTTAGGGTGCCTCGGTGTCGACAAACCCTAAATCATGAGACCATGATCTTGTTCCTTGACAATAACCATCTTTTTGACCAAACTTTTTTCCTATTTAGAGAGAAACATGGCCCACAACGATAAGGCCGGTGGTTCGGGCGGCAAGCAATTCTGGGAGCTGTCCCAAGAGATGGAGGAACAACCTCACCGCTATGATGACGCCGCGGAAGACACCGATCCTGATTACACAACCCCTAGTGGCGTCGGGGATGACACCACTGATGGTGCCGCCGAGGATGCCACCACTGATGATGGCGGTGCACACACAGATGGTGGCGGC
Organism: Triticum aestivum; assembly: GCF_018294505.1. Taxonomy (NCBI): domain Eukaryota; kingdom Viridiplantae; phylum Streptophyta; class Magnoliopsida; order Poales; family Poaceae; genus Triticum; species Triticum aestivum. The sequence goes on along the minus strand of NC_057804.1, from coordinate 276,571,395 downwards.
GCACACACAGATGGCAGCCAACCGAAGAAGCAAAGGAAGGACCGGCGCCCGAATGCGCTCCGCACCGTCAAGGAGGAATTCACTCAAGTGGACTCCGACGAGAATCCAACGGAGCCCAAACATATAGTCAAGGGGTACTCGGTTCAGCTCGGGTGCATTCTCCGGAGCACCGTCTCGATCAACACCGAGAACCTTAGGCATAAGGACCGAGGGAATTTGCGCAACCTCCTCTTCACGAAGCTGCACGAACAATACAAGTTCCCCGCCGAATTTGAAAACACACGCCTCTCAGGGAATAAAGTGAACAATGCCGCCCTCACGAAGATGAGCACGACCCTGTCTACTTGGAGAAGCGCGGTGAAGAGAATGATTGATAAAGGTGTTAGTTATGACAAGATCAAGGCGAAATATCCTTTGATGAGCGAAGATGAGTACAAGGAGTTCAAGATCAAGTGCAAGAGCCCCGCAACCTCCGAATCAAGTCAGTGGGGGAAAGAAATGCGGGAGTTGAACTTAGGGGAACACAAACTCGGTCCCGGCGGTTATAGAGTGGCGGAGCCTATATGGGACAAGGAAGACGCGGAGCGTGCCGAGCAAGGCCTACCGCCCCGCTTCGAGAAATACAGCGGTAACAAGCAGACCAGGAACTATGTCAGGGCCCGGTACAAGGAGGACCCGATAACAAAGGAGCTTACCACGGATCCGAAGACCAGGGCGCTTGAGCTTGTTCTGGTAAGGAATACACCCCCGCGTAATTAGCTCCATATGGTTGCACTCTAATTAATCCCCAATATTTCTAAATGGTTCATGTTCCTTTCACAGGACAGTGAGAGCAGTAGCGCGGGGTCGTCTAAGAGCTCCCCTTTCGACACCCCTTTAAATAGGGCGTTGAACGTAATGAAAAAGAAGGATAAGCTCGATAAGCCGACGTCAGCTGGTCGTGTGGCCGGCAAAGGCTTGTCCACAAAATGGGGGTCATACTATACCGCTGGTGTGCGGAAGGAGAAAAAGACCAGCTCGGGAAGCCAGATGCGCGAGGTTGAAGAACTCAAGGCACAAGTGGCGTGGATTCCGGAGCTTGTCCATGAGCAAGTGCAACAATAACTTGGAACGACGCTCAACGCCATGGTGCCTACGTTGATTCATGGGCTGACGACGTGGATTGCGGGCGGCCAAAAGGGGCCTCCCCCGGTTCCCAGCTTCACGGCCAGCAACTCGCACAGCGCGGCGGCGGCACCATTGGTGTCTCCGGCGGCGGCGCCATTGGTGTCTCCGGCGGCGGCGCCATTGGTGTCTCCGGCGGCGGCGCCATTGGTGTCTCCGGCGGCGGCACCATTGGTGTCTCCAGCGGCGGCGCCATTGGTGTCTCCGGCGGGGGCGGTATTCGTGTCTCCGGCACCGGCACGGGCATTGGAGCTTAATGCACCCGGGTGTACGCCGACCGGCACCTCGCCAGCAAGCGCCCCCTCCGTCAGTTGCACGCCCGCCGTTGGCGGTGCCTCGACATTAGCCGAGCTCGACGGCATCACGGTAACTAAGCCTCTCGGCCGATGACTTCATCTCCTTGCCTTTGACTGGGCATCCCTGACGCCCTATACATGTTTTTCCAGGGCACCGCCGATGTTCCTTGCACTCTTCTGCACTTCGTGGGCGCCGAGTTGGTCGATGTCGCCAAGGGCAGAATCGTTCAACCGGGCAACCCCATGTTCCACGGTAATCCGATGCCAACCACAATGTATAGGGTTGAAGTGGTCCGGGTGCTGCCAGGCTGCGATGAGCTATTACCTCCGATTCGACCCGTTGGGGCCAACGAAGAAGATGAGATGACCCTCGGCACCTGCGTAAACTGGCCCCTGCTATGGCCGAAGAGCCAGATTCGTTTGGGGGCGGGGGACACCACCCCACAGACAAGACCGCCAGTCGTGCCGGCGCCAAGCCATGGCAAGAACGCTGCAACGCTACCGGACCTGCCGGACATCCCTATGGCACAGGATCCGGACAGCCCTATGGCACAGGATCCGGACGGCGACGACAACGACGACGGTACATTTACCAAAGTTGATAAGTACTTTGCCGAACATGGGTACGCTGACGAGTTCTGCGGGCCTCTTTCTCAAGAACCCAACCAAGACCACCGCGATCTAGCTGGTACGGCGGAGAAATCCAATTGCAACAAGCGTCGTCTGGCGTTCAATTCTCAGGACACGCCTCCAGCTCCCGCCTTCACCGAGCCTCAGATAGCTGAGGCGCGAAATATTATCAGCCCCAACACGCTGAAGAAGGCGGTCTGTGAGCAGAACTCGGTCCCATTACAGCAGATCAAGAAGAAGGGCCGGAAACGAAAGACTAACAAGGGCGCCGGTGCGAGCCAGCCGGCACCGAGTTCGATCCGTGCTCAGGACGGGCCACCTTCACCTAAGGATATCTCGAGGAGGGTGCATGTGGCGGGTAGGGCGATGCTACCGCCAAATATGCTGAATGCTGCAACCGGTGCTATGCGGAGTCTGCACGACAGTGTTCTGATTTTGGAGGAGTGGCGTCTCAGAGAGAAGGATGTGGCATACCCGGTTTTCGTGGCCAAGATGCCAGAGAGCAAGGGCTTTGTGGATGGCGACATCGGGGGTATGATCGTCCTGCGGTTTGATGACATCTTTGCTATGTTTAACCTTCATCCGTTGCACTACACCTTCGTTCGGCTGTTTTCGCCGAGCATGCAGATGCGGATCATTAGAGACAATACCCCGGACATCGTGATAGTCGACCCCTTCTACATGTGTGCCAAGCACTTGAGCAGCGCTGGGGACCGCCAAGTTGCGAGTTCACACCTCGAAGGCGTCATTCTGGCAAACGCAGATAAGGATAACTTCCTTGTGCCTTACTTTCCCGAGTAAGTCATCCCTTAACCGCCCCGTAACATATGATTTCTTAGATTTCGATCGTTCTTTTTTTTCTAACATTCCGTGTTCTGTGCAGTGACACACATTGCACACTCATCCTCTTAAGCCCGAAATATTCCATGGCCACGTATTTCAACCCGAACCGTAACTCCATGATAGACTACACAAATGTGAAGAAAGTTCTTGATGATGTTCTCCCCGGCTACGCCCAATCTGGAGGCACCTTCACCAGGCCAGTTCGTAAGTACGGCAAGCACATCTTCTCACACAATACGAAGTTCTGCTGCGTCAAGCAGCCGCCTGGCGGTCAGAAGGATGCCTACTACGCCCTCCATCACATGCGGGCGATCGTAAGGGACCATCATCACCTTCTGCTACCAGATAATCTCAAATATTGGGCCGCGAGCTTGTCGGCAGTCCAGGACGCGGACCTCAGACAAGAATTCTTTCGCATCCAGTCAGAGTTTGCGGACATCATCCATCAAGATGCCCTTCATACCGCGGGGCAGTTCTTCCTCAGATATCAACCGTCCAACGGTGAGATAGATGAAACGCTACAAATGCAGGGTGACAACGACCGTGATTTCATGACCATCACGACAGACGGCGGCTTCACCCACGCTCCTGTCTGATGAGTTGAGTCGAAAGTAGTGATGTGTAGTTCTGAAACATTGATTGGCTCATGTTGTAATTAAACTTTAATGAATTCGGATGTCTCTTTGGTTTGGACGGTTGTTCAACTTAGATGTAATCGATGCTATTTATTAGTAGGACCATGAATCGTGCTATTAATGTCTTGCTTTTCTCTTCCGATCCTTTTGTTGCATACTTACACATTGCTTATGTATTGTCTGTTGTTTGGCTTGTGCATAGAGATGCCATCGTATGTCGTGTACAAGGGTAAGGTTCCCGGAGTCTACGATGACTGGGAGGAGTGTCGGAGACAGGTTCACCGTTTCAGCGGTAACAGTTACAAAGGGTACACCACTAGGGCGGAGGCCGAATCTAGATACGCCCGCTATCTAGCGGGAGAGAGGAGGGAGCGTTGGAGGAACCGGATGAAGACCAGTTTGATCGCGATGATGCTCATCGTGATGACCACAGCTCTCTTCTATGTGATGGTAGTTTAGATGATCGATATCGACTTGTAATGTGAAGGCAAACTCGATACTCGCGGTCTTGAGACTTGTAATGTTTTATCTTTGTCCGGTCTTTTGAATCCGGAGACTAATATGATGAATTGTATTCGGAGACTAATCTTCTATTGTATTTGATGAATCTGATGTTGCTGTGTGCTGCTGTCTATATTCTATGCAATAATATATTTTGTAACTTGTGCAAAAATCAGAAAAGCAAAAAAAATAAAACCTAATATTCATACTAATGGCGCACCACACAAGACACTAATGGCGCACTGTGATCATCACACTAATGGCGCATTAGTTGCTGGTGCGCCATTAGAATGCCAAAGCACATTTGTACATATGACCCCTGGGAGGCATTCTAATGGCGCACTGCAAGCTATACTAATGGCGCACTACGCGGTGCGGCATTAGAACACCATATACAAATGGCGCACCAGTAGTGCGCCATTAGAATTTAATTCTAATGGCGTGATGCCAGTGGCGCACCAGTAGTGCGCCATTAGAAGGCAAATTCGGTGCGCCACTAGCATGCCTTTTCCTAGTAGTGGGCCCCTCGCCGAACCTCGTAACCTATCAGGCATACGATATCAACGGATACACGTTCTACACGGAGGCAAAAGATATGGACATTGATGATCAGAACTCAGGGGTGACGATGGAATGCATGACCGACAATGACAGTGGTGCAACTGAAAGATTTTATGGAAGGGTCAAGGAGATCTGGGAGCTTGACTACTCTGGACTGCACAACACGACGATGTTCCGTGTCAGATGGGCTAAGAATGTCGAAAGAGAAAACCGGAATTTCACTACCATGACTATACCCGATGCCAAGAGTGCTACCGTGAATGCTTTCGCAAAAAACGAGCCATGGGTACACGCTAAGCACATGACACAATGCTTCTTCATAACTGACCCGCGCAATCCCAGCCGTGTTGTCAAGAGGAGAGGCAAAAGGAACATCATTGGAATGGATGTAGTCACCAACGAGGAAGACTACGATCAGTACAGCAACCCAATGAGGGAAGATGACGATGATGATGAAGTATACGTCAAAAGAAGAATCAATACTACATTACCTAAGAAAAATCGTACTCCATGGAAAAGGCAAAGTCACAATGAGGGGCTCAATTATTCTTCAACGAACAAGAAGGGAAAGAAGCTGACTCAAAAATGAAAACATCAACACCGAGGAACCGTATGTTATCGGTCAAATGATGTAATATATATGTTCCTATTTTGTATACCTACTTAGCCATTATAATGCATGGGTCCATTGATGTAATATATATGTTCCTATTTTATATACATACTTTACCGTCAAATGATGCAATATATATCCCCTTCCCTTCGTTCACTGCTCTCGGAAAAGAAAAGTGAGAGAAAATAAAGGAAAAGAAAATAGAAGGAAACAAATAGGAAAACTGTTATATAGGTACTAGTTATAGCAGCAGCGCTTTTGTGAGAAAAGAGCTATAGCTAGTCAAGTTAGCAGTAGCGGTTTCTAAGAAAACCGCTATAACTACCTGTACTAGCTATAGCGCATTTCTCGTAAACGTGCTACTGCTATTACCACTTAACCCCCAAAATCCCCACTCCTCTCTTCGTCCCGCCTCTTTCCCCCAAATCCCCATTCTCTCTTCCCCCATCACGCCGCCGGAGCCCTGCCCTCGCCACACTGCTGCCCTCACCGTGCCCTATGCTCGCCGCGGCCCTGCACTCGCCCCCGACTCCGACCCCGACCCCGGCGCCGGCTCTGGCCCCGGCGCTCGCCCACGGCCCCGGCCCCAACCCCGACCCCGGCTCCGGCCCCGACGCTCGCCCACGGCCCATGCCCCGACCCCGACCCCGGCTCCGGCCCCCGCGCTCAACCCCGACCCCTCCCAACCTCGGCCATTGTCGGGCCTGCACCCTTTGTAAGCCCCCCACCACACCTCCTCTCTCTGGTAGCTAGGGTTCTTTGGTTAGGTTTTAGTTAGAGCAGATGGTTAATTAGGTTATATATTTAGTTATGAATTTAGCTAGTTTTTTTTCTTCAAGTTATATAGTTTCTTCCTTTTATATGCAAATTTGAAGTGGACATGTGATATGTGGACATGTGATGTTTTGGACATGTCATATTTGAAATTTGGACATGTCATTTGGACATGATTATTATGTGCAGGATAAATGATCCGAGTGGCATATGTTACGCCAGAATGTTTATTCATTTCCGTTCCGGTGAATTTCAGGCGCTCGATATGTCCATTTTTTAGCAAAGGTCATGCCGAATTTTTTCGTGAATTTTGGCATGATTTTTGCTAGATGGTAGGCATATCGAGTGCTGGGAGTTGTGGGGAAACGACATTCCGGCAAACATAAATTTCTTTTTTATGTCATTTCTCATTTTTTTCATAGTTTTAGAAACGAGGAGACTTAATCATAGGAAACATGTCGAACAATGAAGAAACTGGGCCTTCCGACCAAGATGCAAAGGAGATGGATTATGAGGGTGAACAAGAGTACCTCGACTATTTGACTGCTAAGCAAAGTTAAGGTTTGAAGGTCGGCCTTGATGATGGTACTGACCCGGACATCAACACCGACAGTGCCGACACTGATGGCGGCGCCGGGAGACCAGTGGGGAAGATACCGGCGGGGAAGGTACCGGCGCCGATGTCGCTACCGAAAAGAAGAAGCAGAAGAAGCAGAGGATACGAAAACCTAACAAACTAGGGATTGGACGACTGGTGATCGCAAAGATGGCACCTGACAAGTTTGAGCCATTAGAGCCGGAAGAACCTCGCAAGTGCTATGGGAACCAAGTAGGATGCATCCTACAGGAATGCACGAGCATCAACAACGATGACTTAAGGAGTAAAGAACATTTGACGCAGTTGCTCCTGACAAAGTTGCATAAGAGATTCAAGTTCCCCGATCGGGATGATAACATAGAACAACCGTGGGATGATCCGAAGATGAAAAATATTAACAATCACGCCATGGGCATGTTCAGCAATGATTTGGCCTCCTGGAAAGGGAGGGTGAAAAGAGCTATTGAGGCTGAGGAACCCCTGTCAAAGATTCTGGATGAAAATCCAACACTTACGGAAGAGGAGTTAGAAAAGTTCAAGGACACTTGCGCTACCGAGGCAGCCAAGGCTAAGGCTGTGAAATTCAGGAGCCATCAGCAAAGGAACATGGGGAAGCATCGCCTCGGAAGCCGTGGCTACCTTGGTAAAAGACCCATATGGGATAAGGTGACACGGAACGTGAAGCCGCGGGTCTCCCAGACCCCTTCGCGAAGTTCACCAACCCCTTGGAGCATGACTTCATCAGGGCCCGCTACAAGTGGGACAAGGAAAAGAAGGGTTTTTACACGGACCATATCACAAGGAAATTGATCAGACTACTGGTAATTATTCTTTTACGACCTTACATTTAGCTCCAGATCTAGTCGACTACACATTCCTAAACGGTTCACGCTCCTTCTGCAGGAGAAGCAACACCAGCTTGCAGCCGAAAGCCCTACTTCTCTGATGAGGCCCAAGTGGGACACCCCTCTCAACCGGGCCTTGAACGAACTTAAGGGACTCCCTTTGGACCAGCGGACGCAATATGGTCGTGTGCACGGTGCTGGAGACGGTTCCACGTGGAAGGTGTTTTACAACGAGGGCCCGGAGGCCAAGAAGCAGAAAAAAGAAGTTTAGTCAGGAGGACATTGATGAGAAGGTGAATATTGCGGTCGAGAAAAAAGCAGCTGAGGACGCGAAAAAATCAGCGGAGGAGAAAAATGAGTTGCTACAGTTGGCAGTCAATGCAGCTGTAACTGCCTACTTAAATGATTTCTCTACTAACTTGGTTCCAACTATCATCAACTGGACGAAGGAAAATCCAGACAAGACGGTCCATGATTTACCATTGCCCAGTTTCGTCGGGAACAACTCCGTGAACATCAGCACCACCGCACCATCACTTGCTCATGCAACCGGGCCTCCTATCGCACTCGCTCCCGCTCATAGCAGCCCGTCCTCAGTCTCTGGCGTGCTAGGTGGGCCTTCGTCTTTGGCTGAGCTTGACGCCCTCAGGGTAATTACATGTCGCACCAACATATGTGTGCGTGTATATATATATATATAGAATATTCCATTTTTGTTGCCTTTCGGATGTTTTACGCCACAGACATGTGTTTGCAGGCCGAAGAAACCCTGTGCACCATACTCTACTTGATCAAAGGCCAGAAGGTGGACGTGGGAAAGGGGATGATAATGAACCCCTTGCAACCCACGTTCCACAACCAGCCGATCCCTGCTGGGCACTTCAGGGTTAACTGGTCCAGTGTGAAATCGGGGCACGAGGATTTGCCTTCTCCAGTACAACATGTGGGAGAGGACGACGAGACCCCGCTGCGGATTGGATGTTGCAAGGGTTGGGTGCTGCTATGGCCGAAGAATCTTATTCGTCTAGAGCCAGCCGAGAGCAGACCAATAACCACACATCAACAAGCATGTGCGGAGACCACCACCCCGCCTATGCAACTACCAGCTCCTGTTGTGCCAGGTGAGAGCGGCGGACGACGTGATGAAGGGGGTGCAATAGTACTGGCTGATGGAATGGGGCCTGCAGAACAGAGAATGGATGATGAGACGGAGGTCGACCCAATGGGTTTCCTCAATACAAACGCATATGATTGTGACATAGATATGATGAGTCAACCACATGACGAATCAGGCTATCAGCATGCTAATGAGGATATGGATGATCTGCCCGGGCAGGAAGGTCATAGCAGGGATTGCAAGAAGTCTCTCTTCATGAAATCCTCATAGGACACGCCTGAAGATGCTACCTCAACACAGGCTCAACTAGCCGGGGGTCGTACAATGCTTAGCCCGGCAACACTAGGGTAGGGGTTAAGGAAGGGTCTGGAAGGTGTGCCCAAGAAAAAGGAGAGGAAGAGATCGAGGAAGATAACTGCCTCCAAACAAGCCAGAGCACATAGCAGCCAGACGATGGATTCTGAAGAGCGTGTACCCATGAAAGGTATGGCCATGTTCCATCTCACGGGCGAGACAATGCTACCACCGAAACCGCTGGAGGCACTATCAGGGGATCTCAGGAGACTGCACGACCATGTGCTGTCGACTGAGAAAAGCCTACTAGCCTCGAAGGATCCAGGATATCCGACATACGTGGCTCATGTGCTTGAGGGGAAGTGCTACGTCGACACACGGCCCGCGGAGGTGTTCTTCCCGCAGTTTGACCATATCTTTGAGATGTTTCTGACAAGGCGGCTCGATTATACAATCATCCGCCTTTTTGCGCTACATATGATCTCTGTCATGAAGAGAGAAGAAGTATCACAAATCTGTGTGGCGGATCCATACTACATGCACGAGTCTTTCTTGAGTCTCGGCGACTTTGAGCGTGAAACTGCTAGGGACTACCTCCAAAACTTCATGGTACAGAGTAAGGACCAGGAAATTGTCCTCCTGCCTTATCATCCAAAGTAAGTCAATTCCGGACAACCCTTTCGTACATTTCAATCATTCCTTCTCGCTCATATGGAGAATAATTTGAGGTGTCTTTTCCCGCAGCAACGGGCACGCCATCCTTATCGTTCTTTACCCGTGAGTCTCCCACGCCGTGTATTTCGACCCTTCCAGAGACTATGAGAAGAAGGACTACACCCAAATAATGAATATTGTAGATGATGCTCTCCAAGGCTTCAGCATTAGAGGTGGCCACATGCAGATCAGGAAACAAAGGAACAAGAAGATGGGTTTCACGCATAAAACTAACTTCTGCTGCATCCAAGTCCCAAAACCAAGCAAGAAAGATGGATTCTACATCCTCCATGTCATGATTGAGTTCAACACGGATCACCAAAAGCTTCGCATGACAGGCAGAAATGATGATCATATCCACAAGTGGGTAGAATCTCATGGACAAGCGGATTATATACTCAGAAGAGATGACTTGTTTCACATCCAAAGGGACATTGTGACGATCATCATGAAAGAAGTCATTGATGAGAAGGGGATGTTCCACCACGACCCTATATCACGAGCCGACGTCCGAACTCGCATGGGCATGCACTGTCATGACCTCACGCCGTTCAAGATGCTAGGGTCCATCCTGGATGATATCGAAGGATGGAATTTCTAGTGATTTATGATGCCTATGATGATGATATGTGTCGGTTGAACTTGTATACTTTCTATAGCGATGAAACTTTGTGATGTCCATGGTCCCTGCCGAACTTGCGTAACGCTACTTTGTTAGTTTGGGTACAATGACCTACGTACCTCTAGTTAATTAGTTTGCGTACTGTATGTTGCATCTAGTTGCTAACCCTTTCTTTTTCGTGTTGCTCTAGTATATATTGTTGCATACTATTGTACATCATCTTGATGAAGATGCATCTCTAACAGGTACCTAGATTCTTGATGGTGAGATGGCAGTGCTTTGTCCTTTACAAAGGGAAGGTTTCGGTGGTGTACAACGAGTGGCCTGAGTATCAGGCGCAAGTGAATGGGTTCTCTGGCGCCAGCCATAAAGGCTTCAAAAGCAGACAAGAAGGAGAAGCTAGTTACTTGAGGTTCACGCTAGCACGAGAGAGGACTCGTAACTGCCGCCTCATGTACTGCATAGTTCCGCTCTCACTCATAGTGATAGCTCTTCTCGTGTATACCTTTGTTTAGATGGAAGACGTTGTAGTTGCAAGTATTCGAGAGTTGCATGTATCGCTATTTTTGAGATGATGACAAGATACCACTTTGTGTTGGATGATGATTATGATGAGACTATTTGGATGTATATGCTATGATTACATTTGTGGTCTCGCAACCATTTGCATGAGTATCATGATGACATTTGTATGTGCTAAAAATTCTTCTATAAAGCCTGTTCAAATACAAAACAAATATGCAGAAAAAAATGAAAACTACTAAAATTAGCAGTAGCGAGTGGAGAAAAGTTAGTAGCAGCGCGACAGTAGCAGTAGCGCGCACAAAAGAAGCTCGCTATAGCTATTAGCAGTAGCGAGCTCCCGGGAAGAACGCTGCTGCTACACTTGTATAGTAGTAGCACAGGAGCGCACGCGCTGTCGCTACGGGTTAGCTGTAGCGCCTTATTAATAGTGCTGTGTCCCGCGCTACCGATATACCTAGAACCCACACTGCTGCTAGGCTTTTCCCTAGTAGTGAACGGCCAAGTGGAGAGGGAAAATGCTGAAGTACTGCGAGGCCTGAGAACAAAGACTTTTGACAGGCTGCACAAGAGCGGAAGGCGCTGGATTGATGAGTTGTCGGCGGTTCTTTGGTCGATCAGAATGATGCCAAATCGAGCTACCGGCCAGACACCCTTTGCCCTGGTATACGGGGCAGAGGCAGTTCTCCCCATGGAACTCACATACGGGTCACCTCGAGTGCTCGCTTATGATGAGCTTGAGTAAGAGCAATTGCGGCAAGATGACACAACGCTCCTCGAGGAAGATCATCTTTGGGCAGCTGTGAGAGCAGCGTGCTACTAGCAAGCCTTGCGCCGCTACCATAGCTGCAAGGTTCATGCCCGAAGCTTTGAGGAAGGCGACCTTGTTCTTCGGCGCGTTCAATCGGCCAAGAATTCCAACAAGTTGACACCGAAGTGGGAAAACCCTTATCGGGTAATACGAGTCACCAGGCCCGGCGCAGTCCGCCTGGAGATCGAAGATGCCATTCCAGTGAGCAACTCATGGAACATCAAACATCTTCGCAAGTTTTACCCATAAGGCGCGTTTGCCGGGCTTGTACAAAAGGTGATCGAGGTCATCCTCCGAGAATGCCTTGGCCTTCTTGTACGGAGCACTATGGGCCATTGTATAGAGGTCGTACAGCGGCGGCACCTCCTTTTTGTTGTGGCGCGCCTAAAAGAGTGGAACAGGGTAAATTAGTAATTAAAGCTAGCATGAAGAATGAAATTGCATGAATCGTTAAGGGATCAAACCACATACCCAGTGATCCCCGTACTCAAATAGGTTGGAGCTCCCTTGATGGTGTGGCACACCTTGCATCTGGGCATGCTTGTCCCTGGCCTTGTTGGGAAGGCTAGCCATTGGGGAGAGCACCACTCATCCACCAACCACTCCCAACAGTCCATCTTTTCTGCACACCATCTCGAGGGCACGTAAATTAGACAAAGAGAAATTTCAGTGCTACGCCTACGAATCAAATCAAGGAAACTAGTACAAGGCCTTAAGAATAGGTAATTACCTTCATGTACTTGTCATTACTCAGATACTTGACGCGACACTTCTTCTTCTGCCTCCTGATGATAGTCGAGGCGTATTAGTCTCGGACAACCTGCACCCAAGCCTCGTGCCGTGTGTTCTGAAGTAGGCGCTTGCACTCGGCTTCGGGAACCATAGCTGCGTCCGCCTCGTGTTCCTCAAGACACCTGTAGAAGGTCTGCAATCAAACAAGACAACACTGATCATTAGTGCAATCACTAGGTACTGTTGATTTTTAATTTTCTAAAGGAGAAATTACCCAAAACCGCCGTCTCACAATGTCGGCCACCATCTCGCACATGACACGATCGACCATCTCCCCCAGCGGGGCCGGGGCAGCCTCGTACAGCTCCCAGGACAGTGCTAGCTGTGGAAGCTCACCCTCACCGGGCAACATGACCCACCCCGGGAAGTGGTGCCAAACTAGAGTACCAAGGACCTGGTTGGGCCTGCAGACACCATCTGCGTGTATCCAACCCCTATAGTATGACAAGGCCAACACATTAAATATTAATTTGAACAAACATGAAGGAAAATGCACTTACTTCTCCCTGTTAGGCTGAATCAACCACCTCTGGTCGCGGGCCACCGGCACGGATGGTAGCTTAGTACCACCATGCTGGTAGACCTTCTTGCCCTCCTCAACCCACTCGCTCTCACTATAGCTATCCTCAGATAAGGTCTCCTCGACACCATTATCATGGTCACTAGTCTCCGTAGTCACGTGTGATGAAGACTCTAGGACCCGAGTCTCCTGAGAGGAAGACTATGGGACTTGAGTCTCCTGGGAGGAAGACACTAGGATCTGAGGCTCTATGACCAGAGGCTCGTCGACCCGAGGCTCGGCGACCAGAGGCTCGTTGACCAGAGGCTCGTGGACCGAAGTCCGACACGGGTCCAGGTCAGACGGGTCTACCTGACATGGAGCACTCCGGTGGTCCGGAGACTAAGCAGGGGGTGACGACGAGGAAGGCAGAACAACCTTCCTACCTCTCCCAGCGCCCCATCAACCTCTACATGCACCCTTTTTCTTCCCCCGACCTCCTCTCCCGGCCGAAGAAGAAGCGCCCGCGAAAGGTGCTGGGGGTGCCTGCATGCTGTCTACCAGCGCTCTCCGAAGGTTCTGGGGGTGCAATAACAACACCCCTCCCACGCGCCGTGGTAGGAGGCTCGGAGCGCTCTCGACCCAAGCCCACCATCTGTCAGCACCTGCAATGACAAAGAGTAAACAAAATTAGTACAACATAAACATAATAAAAAAATTAGTTTGTATCATCATCATGAACATAATAAAAAATTGAATACCTAATAACATAAACTAATTAATATCGGGGTGTCGGTGTCAGGGGTGCCGTGTCGGGATCTTGGGGTGACGTGTCGGGGGTTGGGGTGTCGGTGGTGTCATGTCGGGGTGCTGTGTCGGGGTCGGGGTGCCCCTCGGCAACCCTCGACCATAGGCAACCCTCAGGGGTCGGGGTGTCGTGTCGGGGGTCAGGGTGTCGGGGGTGTTGTGTCGAGGGTCGAGGGGTTGGGGTGTCGGTGGTGTCGTGTCGAGGGTCGAGGGGTCGGGGTGTCGGGGTGTCGTGTCGAGGGTCGAGAGGTCGGGGTGTCTGGGTGTCGTGTCGAGGGTCGAGGAGTCGGGGTGTCGGGGTCAGGGGTCGGGGTGTCTTGGTCGGGATGGCAAATCCTCGACCTCTCGACCCCTTGACCCTCGACACGACACCCTGACCCCTCAACCCTCGACACGACACCCCGACACCTCTTCTTCTTCCTCTTCTTCTTTTACTTTTTTTCATCTTTCTTGTTTATTCTTAAAAACAGAAAAAACTACCTAAACTAATCAAACTAAATAACCTAAAATAAGTAAACCAGAACTAACTAAACTAAAAAACCTAAACTAATTAAACCAAATAACGTAGACCATTTAAACCTAAACTAACTAAACTAGAAAACCTAAACCAATTAAACCTAAACTAACTAAACCAAACAACCTAAACTAATTAAACATATTAAACTAAATAACCTAATCTAATTAAAGTAAATAACCTAAACAAATTAAACCTAAACCTAAAATAAAAAACCTAAACTAATTAAACCTAAACTAACTAAACTAAAAAACCTAAACTAATTAAATTAAATAGCCTAAACAAATTATACCTAAACCTAAACTAAAAAAACCCTAATTAATTGAACCTAAACTAACTAAACTAAAAAATAGAAAAAACAAGAGATGGGGTGGCAGGGGCTCACTGTGGGGGCAGCGACGGGTCTGGGAGGGGGCGGCGATGGGGCGGGGAGGGGGTGGCGACAGGCGGCGCTCCTCGGGGGCGGTCCACCGGCGGCTGCGGCAGGGAGGCGGCGGTGGGAGGATCGGGAGGGGGGGGTGGGGAGGCAGGGAGGGGGCGGCGACCGGGCGGGGTGGTGAGGGGGGAGGGCGACGGGGCGGTGACGGAGAGATGGTGGGCCGGTGGGGTGGTGGGGTGGTGGTGCGACGGGGCGGCGACGGTGTTCGTCAGGCTGAGAGGAGAGGAGAACGAGAGGGGGCGACGGCGGGGGCGCGTGCCGTTAACTTATTTTGAAGCTTTGCCGCCCGTGTCGCCTTTGCCGTCTGCAAGCTGAGGGCAACGGACGCTTTGTCGTCTGCTGGCGATGGCAAAGAGGGGGCCCGTTAGGGCTTAACAACTAGTGGGCCAAACACCCTCTTTGCCGTCAGCTAGCAGATGACAAAGAAGCTTTGTTGTTAGCTAGAAGACGACAAAATGTTAGCTGATGGCAAAGCCTTCCTTTGCCGTCCGCTGCCTCTTTGTCACCTGCTTTCTGGTGGCTGATGGCAAATCCATTCTTTGCCGTCTGCTAGCTGATGGCAAAGAGGGGGCAGACGACAAATCTTCTAATTCCAGTGGTGATGCATTCGTAAACTTATTAGGTTCAGTTGTAGGATATACATTTATGAACATGTCACATGCTCGGGCTAAACACTTTTGGACAATATGAAAGCAAACTATGGCAATGGCAATACCAAGAAGGCCCTGATTACTAAAAAATAAAGTCTTGTTGAGTAAGTTGAGAGTCTAAATATCAAGTTGATATGCTTATGTGCATAGTTGCTACCAATAATGCTTCCTAGTACTCTTAATTCCTATTGGTGAACTTATTGATCAAAATAAAGAACATGTTGGTGTTGACTTTACTGTTAGAAACAATTTCAACAACAATATATATAGGGACAACGTTGAAACAACTATCCTATGATTTACTCTTCAAAAAAGCAATGTTTGTTGTAGTAATATTATACTTACTGGACTAGAGACAATGATTACTTTTGGTTATATTATTCTACAGTGCTATGATGTGGTACTGTCTATGGCTCTTTATTATCTTGAGTTTTACAATGAATTTACACCATAATAGAGATTGGAAAGTGCTTTGCTGGAATGTGAGAGGTTTCAACTCTGAAATTAGGCAGAGGGCTGTGAGGGAAAAAATTGAATAAAGCCAATGTTCCGTTGAATGTCTGTAGGAAACTAAATGTGATTTTTTACCATTGAGCTATAAGAAAGTTCTGCCCCAAAAGATTTCATAACTTTGCTTACTCACTTTCTGTGGGTGCTTCTGGGGGTATCCTAGTTCTATGGAGCTCTTCTGCTCTGGTTGGTAATTTAATTGAAGTACAAAGTTTTGGCATTGTTATCAAATTCACTTCAGGTCATAACCACCAAAGCTGGACCCTAGTTAATGCATGTCTATGGGACTTGCCAAGGTGAATTAAGAGATAACTTTCTACATTGGCTCTATCACATCCAAATGCCTCAAGATGAACTTTGTTTTTTTAGAAGACTTCAACTTCATCGGATCCATTGGGAATAGAAATATGCCAGGGGCAGATGTAAATCATATGTTCCTCTTCAATGAAATTATTGGCACTTAGGACTTCTTGAATTACCTTTGAAAGGGAGATCATACACATATTCTAAGATGCAGGAAGTACCTTTGCTGAACAGTTAGGCTATTTTTTCACAACACCTACCTGGACAATAGAATTTCCAAATACCATGGTTTCCCTCTGTTAAAAACTAGCTCTGATCATGTGCCTTGCGTGGTTTCAATATCAACTTCCATACCCAAAGCTAAGGTTTTTCATTTTGAGAACTAATGGGTTGACATGCCTAGGTTTTTTGACTGTGTGTGATACGTCTCCAATGTATCTACAATTTTTGATTGTTCCATGCTATTATATTATCTGTTTTGGATGTTTAATGGGCTTTAATATGCTCTTTTATATTATTTTTGGGACTAACCTATTAACCAAGGGCCCAGTGCCAGTTTCTATTTTTTTTTGCTTATTTTAGAGTTTTGCAGAAAAGGAATACCAAACGGAGTCCAAACGGAATGAAACCTTCGCGATGATCTTTCTTGGAACACAAGCAAACCAGAAGACATGGAGATGAAATCAGAGACATAACATAAAGGCCACGAGGAAGGAGGGCATGCCCAAGGGGGTAGGCGCGGCCCCACCCTCGTGGGCCCCTCGTAGCTTCCCTGACCTAATTCCTTGGCCTATGTATACTTTTATACCCTAAAAACATCAGGGGGAGCCACGAAACCACTTTTCCACTGCCGCAACCTTCTCTACCCGTGAGATCCCATCTTGGGGCCTTTTCCGGCGATCTGCCAGAGGGGGATTCGATCATGGAGGCTACATCAACACCATTACCTCTCCGATGAAGCGTGAGTAGTTTACCACAAACCTTCGGGTCCATAGTTAGTAGCTAGATGGCTTCTTCTCTCTTTTTGATTCTCAATACAAAGTTCTCCACAATGTTCTTGGAGATCTATTCGATGTAATACTCTTTTGCGGTGTGTTTGCCGAGATCCAAGGATTTATGATCAATTTTATCTATGAATATTATTTGGTTCTTTTCTGAATTCTTATATGCATGATTTGATATCTTTGCAAGTCTCTTCGAATTATCGGTTTAGTTTGGTCTACTAGATTGATCTTTCTTGCAATGGGAGAAGTGCATAGCTTTGGGTTCAATCTTGCGGTGTCCTTTCCCAGTGACAGTAGGGGCAACAAGGCACATATTGTATTGGTGCCACAGAGGATAACAAGATGGGGTTTTCATCATATTGCTTGAGTTAATTCCTCTACATCATGTCATCTTGCTTGATGTGTTACTTCATTCTTTATGAACTTAATACTCTAGATATATGCTGGATAGCGGTCGATGTGTGGAGTAATAGTAGTAGATGCAGGCAGGAGTCGGTCTACTTGACACGGACATGATGCCTATGTTCATGATCATTGCCTTAGATGTCATCATAACTATGCGCTTTTCTATCAATTGCTCGGCTGTAATTCGTTCACCCACCGTAATATATGCTATCTTGAGAGAAGCCACTAGTGAAACCTATGCCCCCCGGGTCTCTTTTCCATATTATTGAATCTCGTTTACATCTTGCTAGTTTTCGATCTACTATTTACTCTATTATCTCTATCAGTTCTCACTTTTGTGAGTGACCGTGAAGGTATTGACAACCCCTTTATTGTGTTGGCTGCAAGTTCATGATTGTTTGTGCAGGTATTCGTTGCATCATCTCCTACTGGATTGATACCTTGGTTCTCAAAACTGAGAGGAATACTTATGCTACTTTGCTGCATCACCCTTTCCTCTTCAAGGGAAAACCAACGCAAGCTCAAGAGGTAGCAAGAAGGATTTCTGGCACCGTTGCTGGGGAGATCTTCGTCAAGTCAAGCCATACCAAGTACCCATCAGAAACTCTGCTCCCTTGCATTATATTATTCGCCATTCGCCTCTCGTTTTCCTCTCCCCCACTTCTAAAACGAATTTTGAAAACCTTTGCCTTTTTCTTCGCCCCTCTTCCGTTCGTCTCTTTTCGCTTGCTTCTTGTGTGCTTGTGGGTTGGCGTGCCTATTTGCTTTGATGGCTCTACCAAAAAGCATTGATCCTCACCTTAGGAGGTTGGAAGAAATTGAAAACAACGTTTGAAGCTTTATGTCTTTGCAATTTGAGCATAATAATTTCTTCAGAAACGAGATGAAAGAACAAAAAAGTTTTATGGAATACATGAATAAAGAGCTCGATGATATGTCTAAGAAATTTTATGATTTGAATTCATAGTTTGCTCATCTTGAAAATCTAGTAGGCCAAATTTCTGATAAACAAGCCACCTTAGTTAATAAGATGGCCGCTAAACCAGAGGCGCTATATAACAATGTGAAGATCTAAAAGTGATTGATGTGACTCCTTTTAAATCTTTGTTTTCCAATATGAATCTTGATAAAGATGGGACTGGAGATGAGTTAACTATAGTTAAAAGGCGTCCCAATGATTTGGAGTTCTTAGATCTAGATGCAAAAATTGATAAAAGTGGGAATGGAGAGGTCAAGACTTTAAGTAGCGATGAACACACTATTTTGGATTTAAAGGAGTATAATTATGATAATTGTTCTTTGATAGATTGTATTTCCTTGTTACAATCCGTGTTAAATTCTCCTCATCCTTATAATCAAAATAAATCTTTTACTAAACATATCGTTGATGCTATGTTGCGATCTTTTGAAGAAAAGCTTGAACTAGAATTTTTTGCCCCTAGAAAACTTTAGGATGAGTGGGAACCTACTATTAAGATTAAGATTAAAGATTATGAATGTTATGCTTTGTGTGATTTGGGTGCTAGTGTTTCCACGATTCCGAAAACTTTGTGTGATGTGCTAGGTTTCTGCGAATTTGATGATTGTTCTTTAAATTTGCATCTTGAGGATTCCACCATTAAGAAACCTATGGGAAGGATTAATGATGTTATTATTGATGCAAATAGGAATTATGTGCCCGTAAATTCATTGTTCTTGATATAGATTACAATCCTACATGTCCTATTATTCTTGATAGACATTTCCTTAGAACGATTGGTGCAATTATTGATATGAAAGAATAAAACATTAGGTTCCAATTTCTGCTAAGAGAGGGCATGGAACACTTTCCTAGGAAGGAAATTAAATTGCCTTATGAATCTATCATGAGAGCCACTTATGGATTGCATACCAAAGATGGCAACACCTAGATCTATTCTGGTTTTTATGCCTAGCTAGGGGCGTTAAACGATAGCGCTAGTTGGGAAGCAACCCAATTTTATTTTTGTTCTTTGATTTTTGTTCCTGTTTAGTAATAAATAATTCATCGAGCCTCTGGTTAGATGTGGTTTTAAGTTTTAATTAGTGTTCGTGCCAGGTAGAACCTTTGGGAAGACTTGGGTGAAGTCAATGCAATCTTGCTGTAAAAAATAGAAACTTTTGCGCTCACGAGATTAGCTGTCATTTTTTTTACAGAAGAGCGATTTTAGGTTGATTCTTTCTGCATAAGATTAATAGAAAAATTACTCACGTCCACCAATTTATTTCAGAATTTTTGGAGTTAAAGAAGGATTCTAAAGTTACAGATTACTACAGACTGCTCGGTTTTTGACAGATTCTATTTTTCACGTGTTGTTTGCTTATTTTTATGAATCTATGAGTAGTATCGGGGAGTATGAACCATAGAGAAGATGGAATACAGTAGGTTTTACAGCAATATAAATAAATAATGAGTTCACAACAGTACCTTAAAGTGGTGATTTATTTTCTTATACTAGCGGAGCTCATGAGATTTTATGTTGAAGTTTTGTGTTGTGAAGTTTTCAAGTTTTGGGTAAGGATTTGATGGACTTTGGAATAAGGAGTGGCAAGAGCCTAAGCTTGGGGATGCCCAAGGCACCCCAAGGTAAAATTCAAGGACAACCAAAAGCCTAAGCTTGGGGATGCCCCGGAAGGCATCCCCTCTTTCGTCTTCGTCTATCGGTAACTTTACTTGAGGCTATATTTTTATTCACCACATGATATGTGTTTTGCTTGGAGTGTCTTGTATGATTTGAGTCTTTGATTTTTAGTTTACCACAATCATCCTTACTATACACACCTTTTGGGAGAGACAGGCATGGATCATGATTTATTAGAATACTCTATGTGCTTCACTTATATCTTTTGAGCTAGACAATATTGCTCTAGTGCTTTACTTATATCTTTTTAGAGCATGGCAGTGGCCTTATTTTATAGAAATTGTTGAACTCTCATGCTTCACTTATATTATTTCGAGAGTATTTTAGAATAGCATGGTAATTTTCTTTGGTTATAAAACTAGTCCTAATATGAAGTGCGTTGAATACTATGAGAAGTTTGATTCTTGATGATTGTTTTGAGATATGAAGATGGTGAAATTAGAGTCATGCTAGTAGAGTAATTGTTAATTTGATAAATACTTGTGTTGAGGTTTGTGTGTCCCATAGCATGCATGTATGGTAACCGTTGTGTAACAAATTTGGAGCATGAAGTATTCATTGATTGTCTTCCTTATGAGTGGCGGCCGGGGACGAGCGATGGTCTTTTCCTACCAATCTATCCCCCTAGGAGCATGGGCGTAGTACTTCATTCAATGACTAATAGATTTTTGCAAATAGTATGTGAGTTCTTTATGACTAATGTTGAGTCCATGGATTATACGCACTCTCACCCTTCCACCTTTGCTAGCCTCTCTAGTACCGCGCAACTTTCGCCGGTACCATAAACGCACCATTTACTTTCCTCAAAACAGCCACCATACCTACCTATTATGGCATTTCCATAGCCATTCCGAGATATATTGCCATGCAACTTGCCACCATTCCGTTTACTATGACACCTTTCATCATTTTCATATTGCTTTGCATGATCATGTAGTTGACATCGTATTTGTGGCAAAGCCACCGTTCATAATTCTTCAATACCATTGGTACGTGTCGGTGCTATACAAACGGTTTTAAACTCCTTTCCGCAACGACATTTGGAACTGTCGCCATGTGAGTGTGGGCGATAGGGGGGGGGTCCTTCCCACACGACCCATAAATCGTCGGGGATAGGCCCTCCTGGAACACCGGATGAGTTCGTGTGCGATCGGGTGACCCATGGAAACCCAATCATTTCCGTAGGTATGTACATCCCACACGGTGAATCCCAGAAAACATTTCCATAGGTATGTACATCCCACACTGTGAATCCCAGAAAAACATTTCTGTACGTATGTATATCACACATAGTCAATCCAAGGAATATGTTTTCGTTCTTATGTACATCCCACACAGTCAAATTCAGGGAAAACGTTTCCGTTCGTATGTACATCCCACACAGGTTTATGTATATGCTTGTGTGTGATACATGTAACTATCACACACGCTTTGCCTTGGTTAACCATTTTCTTTTATCAACTACATCACACACGATTTGATGAAGAAAACCGTGTGGCATTGGGCTATCCATCACAAGCGCTTTTACTTCTAGAACCGTTTGCAAAGTTCCATGACCCATTTCGTAGATTTATTAGTTTATAATTAATAATTTCAGTATTAAAAAAATTCACATTTCATATCGAATAGCTCTTTGCAAATTTCATATCAGGCACATAGATATATTTTAACATCACAGTACGGTAGCTACCGGAAAAGAGCACAGTACATCATATAGATAGTTCAACTTCATAAGAACAATATTAGAACAATATATCCATTTCCATAATCGAGATAATCCAGGCTCACCTTATCCATCTCTGCTTTCAGTTCAATAAGAACCTGTTTTGCACTGGCCAACTGGGAAAGTGCCTCCTCCTTCGCCAACACCATCTTAGCAAAGTCTGATTTAAAAAATCTGAGATCATTCTCCACCTTCCTCTTTTTATCGCGCATCTTCAAATATTCTTCAGCATTGACAACACTATCTCTAAGCCTACATCCGTTCTCTTCCTGATACATGCTCCACAGCTTTGCTAGGCACATCTTCAAAGACTGTGGCCACTCTTGATCAACCCACTCCAAGTAAGAACACTTCTGTTCATGCAATAATATTTAAAACTAGATCAGTAACAATTGTAGGGAAAATGGGTTTATAGAAACATAGAAAATCACCAATACTTATTTTGAAAAACTGAAGAAATAAGTTAATTATGACATATCTTCTCAAAAAGATCAATGTGCAAATGAATTAATTTCTACTGACACAACAACCAAATTATGAAACATTAGAAGCTATAATTAACTACAACAACGCTACAAGTTCTTACTCATGTAGTATAAATAACAAATTGAACATTTTAAGAGGAAGGTAAATATAATAGCAACAGCATAGCGATAGTGTTTGGATGACAACAAAGTGATACTAACAGGTGTGTACATGCACAAATTTTGTAGCATGCACAAATTTTGTAACATAGAACTAATAGCACTAAGGCGTCCACTATTTATGCCAAAACTGGTGTAAAGACAACTGCTGCTACATCTCGCACCGGTGCCCTGCACTGGCGAGCCGATGTAGCGGAAAAAAATCAGGGACCCCAACTCCGGAGCACCTAGTTGCTCCGACGCCCAGTTCCTTCGTGCCCTAAAGATTTAGTATTTTACTGCTTGGCTGCTCGTGTGTGTGGACAAGTTGGCTCCACAAACCACTGAAGCGGTTCCAAATAATTTTCTAATGGCACCACTGATGAGATGGCAACATTTTTAGATACTAGGTACAAACTGTGACATTGTATTAGGATGCGTTTGGTTGAAGGTGTGATACGAATGGGTTGAGACATAATCACATCTAACAAATGATTTGTAACAACGAAAGAGGGTCTAACCTTCTCTACACATGCTAGAAACTTCCTCCCACTATCCACAGATTCAAACGCAACTAGCTTCACGCATGGAGATTGATGGTGACAACGAGTAGACAGATCTTCAGCCACCCTGCTCTGTTCGTTGCAACTGATAGTCCTAGGGAACTACAAGAGGAATAAATGACTCAAATCAACCACCGGGTAAAAATCCTTCATTCAAAGTCATAGAGAGAGAGAGAGAAGAGAGGAAAACCCAGGTGGTGAAGGAGTCATCATCGGAGGAGGAACTGTTGGAGAGGTCTTTGAAGAAGACCATGGCGACCCCAGCGGTAGGATGCGAGATGGCGAGAGCAAGGAAGCAAGCAAGGAAGCGGCTATAGCTTAAGAAGGAAGGAAGGGGGAAACAAGGGAAATGTGACTTGTGGTCGGGGAGAAAAGTGGATGGGGGAGGGGGTAGATATTTCGGCGGTAGGCCAAAAATTTTGAAATGTGGAGGGAAACTTTGCGCGCGGTGCCATCGGACACCATTCACTTTGAACAATAGTGTGCATCGCAAACGATTCTTCTGCTTAACGCGCATGGGATGAGTTTGATAATTGAAATTTTGGTGGAAATTTTCCTGCGTACGTCATTGCATAATTTAACATCGCTTGCTAATTTGGGCACACAGAATAGCGTACAGCATACAGACCAGACTTACTTAATCGAGCAATTTTAGTAATTAAACAGAGATAGTTCACCTAAACATTTCTCTAACAAAAGACCAGAATCTATAATACCTAAATAGTTCATCCCCACTATCTTATTTATCTTAACATGCAAGCTATCCACCTCAGCAGTGCTACCACATCATCAATTCTTAGCATGCATACTACTTCCATGCATCCACGTCATCATTTATTTTGTGGAATAATTATCAAAAGTACTCCAGCAGGACAGGAAGCGCCATTCATTTTATAGGCAGGAGATCACTTTTTTTCCTTGGTCTTCCCCCTGTACGTGTGCCGTTTGAGATAAAGAAATCTGCTAAATAAATAAGAGAACTACGTAACGCTTGAAATCAGGTGCATGCAAACAACACATGCACGTGGTAACTGCTACAGTTAACTCTTCACGGCGCATTGTCCTCCCTTTCCTTCATATACATCTACCATCTGTCCCCTCCCATCCCATCGTCACTTTCCTAACTTCAGCGACTCTCCTCTTCCCTCGCCGCTGTCGTCGACTCATTCTCTTCCTCTCCTTGATTGTGTGGTATCGTACTTGGATTAGCCGCACCGCCACTGCACACAAGCAGGTACACAATGGCACGCCCTGCTCTGATCGCTTACCAGGAGATAAGTTCAATTATTCGGTTTGTATGAGTCTAACTGCCTTTCTGAATTTTCCGACAGATTGGGACGACGGGAGGAATCTTGTTGCTGATATAGTTCATGAACGAACGATCTGAATTTCGTTGTCCTCAATAAATTTATTGTAGTTTGACATCCATGGTGATATTGACATGTAGTATCTAATAAATAAGAGGTACGATGTGGCAATCCCTTCTTTGGTTTTGGCAAAAGTATGAGAACGGAGGGCCCAGGTCAGATGGGCACCATGCCACACACACACACACATATAATTATATATCAAATCAACTCCTAATACATGTAACTATTTCTCTACTGCAGTACTCTCGCCATCCAATGAACGGCGACATAGCACACGACTGCTAGCGGTAGCAGTAGTTGGCGGCTTGATCAGGAACTCAAGATAAGGAGCACTGGTGTGTCGAGGTGTTCCCTGACATCTATAGTGCGGTCTGCAGAAACGATACTTAATAACTCCCCAGATCCCAAAATATATATCAATCAAGGTGTGCCAAAATTCTATGGACCCAAATCATTGTGTTCGTGCAAAACCCTTGACTTTATCAACCATGTCAGTCAACTATTGAGGAAAGCAATGATATCATCCAGTTGATGAAACTCATGTTATTCCATTCCTTTTTCAGGACCACAATTGCACATATTACTATTGTGTATTTCTGAAAATGTCCAGTGAATTGCAAAAGTGCAGAAGTGTAATTTGATGATATGCCATCCAAAGTTTTCTTTGTTGTTCAGCACATCTTCTTATATTAATTAGTAGTAATGCAAGATGAATCCATCTTCTCTGAATAATAGAAGGCCCTTGATGTTTACATGTAACTTTTTTCTTGATTCTGAAGTTTCCCTTCAGTTATTTTAGTGTTTAATATCCAACGTTTCTTTTCATCATGTGGAGGGATGGATCAAAGTAAATGCATAGGGGAGTTCTCATGGACATTGGCATGGTTAAAACTTGGTGATATAGATAGGTTGTGATGTTTTCAGTTGTAGATAGAAAGGTTTTTTTTCCTTCCAGAAGAAGCGGAGATGGTGGGCATGTATTGAAGTCGTAAACCATTTGGTTTCCGCGTGTAACCTACCATATAATCCTCTAATCTGACTGGTTGTCAGTTATGATACTTTGATTGTTTTAAGTAATGTACTATCATTTTAAATTATTGTTGATCAATAAAAATCATTTATTCATTCTTTCCATGATCCTTTTAGAAGAGTTAGTCAGTCGAGTAAAGGACCAATTGTACGCAATATTTTCCGCAGCAATGCACGGGGAGTTATCTAGTTAAAAACAAAGCCTAAGTATGGATAATTTTAACAAATCCGCCGCCGCGCCGGCCTATGCATCGCCGGTGTGAGATGAGATGTCGATGACTTGTCCTAGCGACATGCCGTCATTGGTGGACTCCGCGTCCCCTGCTGAAGTCGACCACGTCCTCATCCTCGGCACCGCCCTCAAGGTTGTAGTACTGTGGTTGCGCCAGAGCTCACGTTGGTACTCCACCACCGATTCCTCGACGGACAAACTATTCTCTACCTCGACCTGGGCCACGCACAACTCCTCCTCCTGGCGCTCCTCGATCTCCACCGCCTCATGCATCTCCAGCTCCCACTCGACGAACTCATGAGGAAGCAGGTGCTGCATGGCCACCGCCGCCTTTTCGGACGTGGGTTGCATGCTGGATTCCGAGGTGGCCTAGAATATGTTGGCATGGATGGCCTCGACCTGGGCCAGGGCGACATCGGTGGCACAGACGGCAGCTCGAGCCCTCTCGGCTGTTGCAGCTGCCCTGTCGGCTGCCATAGACGCCCTCTCGGTAGAAGCGTCCGCGCTCAATGCGGATGCGGCGGCACTCTCAGCGTCAGTGGCAGCGCTCTCGGCGCAGGCGGCGGCGCTCGGGGGGGGTGGGGGGGTGGGGGGTGGGGGGGGACTCGACCATTGTATGGGCCTTCACAAAGCATTTCCACGATGTCATCTTGGAAAGAAGGGGTGAGGGAATGGGGACTGGGATTTGTAGATTCGAGGGTTATCGGCACAGGAGCAGACGAACCGGCGAAGGTTAAGGAGGAAGACTTAAATAGACCCAGAATTTTTCATCGCAAACGATTCCTACAAAACAACTGTGTGTGATGTTGTAGATATTTTTTATTAACTGTGAAAGACCAATTTGGAGTAAAGTGGCAACGGATGGTGTTTTAAATGTACAAGAAAATCTGTAATACTAATACAACTGTCATGTCAAATTTTGGAAAATTTCAGGGGTCATTTGACCTTTTAAGACATTTAAGTGATTTTCTAGCCATTTAATGACCATAATTGAAATTTGAACTACATGTACATGCAGCAGCTAACAAAAACAGTTTGAAAATTCATATTTGTGTACTTGTGTGCGATTTAATTCTACGTGTAGTAAATTGGAAGGAGTTTTCAAACATATTGGTCTAACGGCTATGACACAATTAAGCATGGAGTCCCATGGCATTTAAATTCCAAAAAATTAAAAAACATGAAACCTTGCTTGAGGGTAATGTCATACCACCAAGATGATGTGGTACACAAATTGGCCTGTTTGACGAAAGTTTGGACACATACCCCTCACAAACCGGAG
The DNA here is from genome assembly GCF_018294505.1 of Triticum aestivum. Taxonomy (NCBI): domain Eukaryota; kingdom Viridiplantae; phylum Streptophyta; class Magnoliopsida; order Poales; family Poaceae; genus Triticum; species Triticum aestivum. Next base: position 276,544,450 of record NC_057804.1, on the reverse strand, counting down.
CAACTCACTAGAAGGCTCATGGTTCCGAGAGGGAACAATGCATGTTTGCTGACGAACGGTAGATAGCTTCCTCTTACAGCCTTCAAAAATTTTCTACTTGTAATGTGCACTGATACTAACTATCATGTGAAAATTTGGAAAACTTTAGGGGTCATTTGACCTATTGAAGACATTTAAGTGATTTTCTAGCCATTTAATGACCGTAATTCAAATTTGAACTAGATGTACATGCAACGGCTAACCATAACGGTTTGAAAAATCATGTTTGTGTACTTGTGTGCATGTTAACTCCATGTGCAGTAAATTAGAAGGAATTTTCAAACATATTGGTCTCACGACATGGACACATGCATGGAGTGCCATGGCATTTTAATTCCAAATATTAAAAAATGATCAGGAAAACATGAAACTTTGCTTGATGTAATGTCATGCCACCAAGATGATGTGGTACGAAAATTGGCCTGTTTGACGAAAGTTTCGACACACACCCCTCAAAAACTGGAGCAACTTACTAGAAGGCTCGTGGTTCCGAGAGGGAATAATGCATGTTTGATGTGGATGAAGCTTTTGGTAACAAGAGAAACCATGATATGAGAGGAATTAAGGAGACACAAAAGCTCAAGCTTGGGGATGCCCAAGGCACCCCAAGATATTATTTCAAGAAGTCTCAAGCATCTAAGCTTGGGGATGCCCCGTAGGCATCCCACCTTTCTTCTTCAACAACTATCGGTTAGTATCGGTTGAGCCTAAGTTTTTCTTCTTCACATGAGTTGTGCTATCCTTGCAATGTCATTTTATTTTTCTTTGCTTGTTGTTTGAATAAAATACCAAGATCTGAAATTCTTAAATGAGAGAGAGTCTTCACATAGTTACATAATTATTTAGCTACTGATTGATCTCCACTCATATTTTTTGGAGTAGTTTGTCATTTACTCGTGTGCTTCACTTATATCCTATGAGTAAATTGTTGAATGAGTTGATTGTCATAAATCTGAAAGTATATATGTCTCATTTGCTTATCCCATGGGGAGTAATGACTTCACATCTAAAAAGTTGAGGTTGTAAATTTATTGAAGGTTAGCAAGCATTGTATTGGTCATTTGAGAAATTCATGAAAGAATATTGAAGGAAGAGATATTTCACATATAAATATACTATCATAGACATATTTTATAATTGTGAGCACTCATTAAGTATGACATGCTAAAGAGTTGATGTTGGACAAGGAAGATAACGTAATGGGTTATGTTTTCTCACATCTCAGTTAAAGTATATTGTCATGGATCATTCAAACATGTTGAGCTTGCCTTTCCCCCTCATGCTAGCCAAAATTCCTTGCACCAAGTAGAGATACTACTTGTGCTTCCAAATATCCTTGAACCAGTTTTGCCATAAGAGTCCACTATACCTACCTATGGATTGAGTAAGATCCTTCATGTAAGTTGTCATCGATGCAAGCAATAAAATATTCTCTCTAAATATGTATGATCTATTAGTGTGAAGAAAATAAGCTTTATACGATCTTGTTATGGAAGCAATAAAAGCGACAGACTGCATAATAAAGGTCCATATACAAGTGGCAATATAAATTGACATTCTTTTGCATTAAGATTTTGTGCATCCAACCATAAAAGTGCATGACAACCTCTGCTTCCCTCTGCGAAGGGCCTATCTTTTACTTTATGTCTTTTACTTTATGCAAGAGTCAAGGTGATCTTCACCTTTCGCTTTTTCATTTTATCCTTTGGCAAACACCTCGTGTTGGAAAGATCCTGATATATATATATATATATATATATATATATATATATATATATATATATATATATATATCCAATTGGATGTAAGTTAGCATGAACTATTATTGTTGACATCACCCAAAGGTGAATACATTGGGAGGCAACACTATGAGCCCCTATCTTTCTCAGTGTCCAATTAAAACCCCATAACCATTAGTATTGCATGAGTGTTAGCAATTGTAGAAGACTATATGATAGTTGAGTATGTAGGGTTTGCTAAATCAAAGCTCTGACATAGACCCTTCCTGAAAATAAGATGAATTGTAATTGTTTGATGAGTAAAAATGAAGTTTGCTAGTTTTCAAGAAAGTTTATGGTCTATGATTTAACATGTGAATAGCTTGTTACTTGATCTTGAGAAGTTTTATGAGATGAACTACTATTATGACATATAATCATGCTAGAAAAGGTGATTGAAATTATCATTGATCAAACTTGTGCACCTGCTAGCATTCACACTTCATAAATTCTTTCTTTTACCATTTACCTACTCGAGGACGAGCAGGAATTAAGCTTGGGGATGCTGATACGTCTCCAACGTATCTATAATTTAGGAAGCATTCATGCTATTTTATTATCTATTTTGAATGATTACGGGCTTTATTATACACTTTTATATTACTTTTGGGACTAACCTATTAACTAGAGGCCCAGCCCATATTGTTGTTTTATTGCCTGTTTCAGTATGTCGAAGAAAAGGAATATCAAAGGGAGTCCAACCGGAATGAAACCTTCGGGGGCATGATTTTTGGAATGAACATGATCCGGGAGACTTGGAGTACAAACCAGGGAAGCTTCAAGGAGGCCAGGAGATAGCAGGGCATGCCCACCCCCTGGGCGCGCCCCCCTGTCTCGTGTCCCCCTCGTGGCTCCCCCGACCGACTTCTTTCGCCTATATATTCCCATATACCCTAAAAACACCTAATATGAAGGTAGATCAGGAGTTCCACCGCCGCAAGCCTCTGTAGCCACCAAAAACCTCTCGGGAGCCCGTTCCGACACCCTGCTGGAGGGGGAATCCCTCACCGGTGGCCATCTTGATCATCCCAGCGCTCTCCATGACGAGGAGGGAGTAGTTCACCCTCGGGGCTGAGGGTATGTACCAGTAGCTATGTGTTTGATCTCTCTCTCTCTCTCTCTCTCTCTCTCTCTGGTGTTCTCTCTATGGCACGATCTTGATGTATCGCGGGCTTTTCTATTATAGTTGGATCTTATGATGTTTCTCCCCCTCTACTCTCTCGTGATGAATTGAGTTTTCCCTTTGAAGTTATCTTATCGGATTGAGTCTTTAATGATTTGAGAACACTTGATGTATGTCTTGCCGTGCTTATCTATGGTGACAATGGGATATCACGTGATCCACTTGATGTATGTTTTGGTGATCAACTTGCGGGTTCCGCCCATGAACCTATGCATAAGGGTTGGTACATGTTTTCGTCTTGACTCTCCGGTAGAAACTTTGGGGCACTCTTTGAAATACATTGTGTTGGTTGAATAGATGAATCTGAGATTGTGTGATGCATATCGTATAATCATACCCACGGATACTTGAGGTGACAATGGAGTATCTAGGTGACATTAGGGTTTTGGTTGATTTGTGTCTTAAGGTGTTATTCTAGTACGAACTCTTGAATAGATCGATCTGAAAGAATAACTTTGAGGTGGTTTCGTACCCTACCATATTCTCTTTGTTTGTTTTCCGCTATTAGTGGCTTTGGAGTGACTCTTTGTTGCATGTTGAGGGATTGTTATATGATCTATCTATGTTATTATTGTTGAGAGAACTTGCACTAGTGAAAGTATGAACCCCATGCCTTGTTTCCTACCATTCCAATACCGTTTACGCTCACTTTTATCATTAGTTACCTTGCTGTTTTTATATTTTTAGATTACAAAAACCTATATCTACTATCCATATTGCACCTGTATCACCATCTTCGCCGAACTAGTGCACCTATACAATTTACCATTGTATTGGGTGTGTTGGGGACACAAGAGACTCTTTGTTATTTGGTTGCAGGGTTGTTCAAGAGAGACCATCTTCATCCTACGCCTCCCACAGACTAATAAACCTTAGGTCATCCACTTGAGGGAAATTTGCTACTGTCCTACAAACCTCTGCACTTGGAGGCCCAACAACGTCTACAAGAAGAAGGTTGTGTAGTAGACATCACGGCCCATTCCTCCCTCGGGGCCCGTGCATCATTAACCAGATAAGGCATGGTGTGGCTATAGTGATCTCCCACCAGGCGGCGGGACTGTAGCCACACTCCCCTAACCAAGCCTGCGTCATTAGCATCACAGCTACAGTGATCAGCCACCAACCAGACCCGCCAGCGGTGGAAGCGGCCTATCGGCTCCGTACCAGACTAGTCGGAGGGGCCCACCAGGCGGCGGGCCCCAGCTACCGGCGGAGAAGCCGGCGACCAGAGACACTGACAGCCGGGTCCTACACCTGGCCAAGTTACCATTGTAGCCCTGGGGGTAGGCCTATATAAACCCCCCAAGGCACCCATGCAGAGGGTTCCCAACCTGTTAGAACTAGACTCACACCTAGAGGAAGAAGAGAGCTAGCCTTGCCTCCTTCTACCTCCAGCATACAGCTCGAGGAGCACCATTGTACTCACTAGTGCCTTAGTGATCATGCGGAGACCCCGCAGAGCAGGACTAGGGGTGTTATATCCTAGGAGAGCCCCGAACCTGGGTAAAGTGCACCGATGTTCGTGTCTACGTTCATCCCGCTTCCAGGCACCGGTGACGTTCTACTCGCTCCCACCATGATAAGCCATCCTTTGGCATATGCCGCACCCAATCCCTGACATTCATTATGTCGAATCCTTTGTGCCTACAAGGTTAGTTGAGTAGAAACAGGCAAAGCAACAACAGTTTTTGTTTGCACCCAAATAACTTTCTTTGGGGGGGGGGGCATTTGTGCTATTTGGTCCAATATAGCAACCAACATGCTCACCGTGTTGATCCTAGAACAACTTATAGTTGTTCAAGGAATCATCATCAGGATATTCAGTCATGGGAGAGTTATATCCCAAAAGTAATGCAGGGTCGAGCATTTTGCTCTTTGTAGGAACCCACGCAGTTTCAGGATATTGATGTGGTTCCTAGTAAGGCCAATTTCATTCAGTTTCCTTTCGAAACCGATGCCTTCGTTTCTGGGATTTTTGTGAAGAATAGATTTCTTCATAATATCACAATGGGTTTGATGTCCTTTGAGAGATATAAACATTCCTATCTAAAGAAGATTTCAACCTAGAATATTCATCACAAACAAAACTATTTTCTTCGATCAAGGTGTTAGCGTTCACAGATGATTCAACATTTGATTCAGCATTATTTCATTCAATGCATTTTAAACATGGTGGCTCAAACGCTTTCATTTTCTCTTTAAGTTGTTGGGTGAGAAGAGAATTTTCTCTCATCAAATACTCATGAGCCTCTCTCAAGGCCTCGAGTTCCTATTTCCTTTTCAGGTAATGTAGTCCATCTTTCGCGGTCTGCTGAGAGAAAATCATGGTGAGTTGAGAGGTCATCCATTAGTGTCTTGGGAGTGGAATACTCTTTGGTTAGTGACTGGTTTTTCTCCATCTCCTCAACCAACAACCCTTCAGATTTCCTGAGGGTTTTCTCAATTTTCTCAATAGAATTTTATTGTACATTGGCAATTTTGAACAACTTAGCATGGTCACCATCATGAGAAGAATATTGATCACTGGAGTGATTTTTGTGATGTTTGGAGGATACCTTTCCTTTTGAAGCCTTGGCCATGAAGCATTATGTAGGAGATTCATGATCACTTGAAGGATTCTCGAAGAAGTTTGTCGTAGCAGAGGAGGCACATGCTAAGCCAGCCATGCAGGAGTCGGAATATTCATCAAATTCTTGTTCTTCTTTGGAACCTGACGATTCTTCATCTTTAGAATCCATTTCCTTGTCGATGTAAGCCTTAGCTTTGCGAGAAGTATTCTCGCGGTTGGAGGAGGACTTGGAAGTATTCTTGTGGTTGCTCGAATCATGTCTCCCACTAGCACGGATTTCAGCTTCTCAGATAGAGCAGTCTGAAATGAAGTGTCCAGGCTTTTTGCACTTCAAACAGGTGTATTCTCCAGCAGGTTCTGAGGATTTTGAACCCCCAGAGTTGCTTGAACTTCTTTTCTAGAACTAGACTTTCTTGTGGAAATATTGGAATCATTTCGTGATCAGTGCAAGATCTTTGCTGAGTCATTCTGGATCATCTGAATCTTCTTCGGCATTTCCGTCGGAGGAGGAATCAACCACAACTTTGAGAGAATGATTTTTTCCTTGAATCGAGCCATGCAGATCTCTCTTCTCTTTCTCTTGTTATTCATGAGTGTTCAGTCTTTCCATGGCGTCAATAGAGTTGAGGCTTTTGGAATCAGGACACTCTGGAATCATTTGAACAAGCGTGTCAAATGAGGTGTCAATCGATCGAAGCAGTTTGTTTACAACTTCATGGTCAGTGATATATTTGGCGCAGAGTCCGTGAAGATCATTCGCTATGTCACTGAGGTGATCGAAGGTTTTCTGATAGCTTTCGTTTCCAATTCGCTTGAAGTGATTGAAGTTTGCCCGAAGAATATGAATCTGGGCTTCTTTCTGAGATTGAACTCCTTCATTGATCTTTTAAAGGACATCGCATAGCTCCTTTGCAGTCTGACACTAGCGATGCCGAAGGAATTGAGCACGAGAGAGATGGCCACCAATTTCATCTTTGGCTTGAGCATCTAGTGGAATGAGCTTGTTTTCTTCATCGATAGGAGCTTGAGGAATAACAATAGTGAATCCGATGTGCACCACAGTACACATATCATAATCTACTGCTCGAAGACGGATCTTCATATTCTCCTTCCAGAAGGGATAGTCTGTCCCATCGAATATGGGAATCTTGAGAGGCGACTTCTAGTTTACAGAAGACAGACTTAGACTCCAAAGTTGCTAGACTAAAATGAGCAGAGTCAAGGAGTACCTTGCTCTGATACCAATTGTAGTAATGAAGTATGTCTACCAGACGGAGGGGGTGAATGGGAGTTTTAGATTTTCTTTAGTAGACTTAAGTCTCTCAGAACCCAATAGTGGAATAAAGGATAAACAAGCTAAGAAGAACTACAATGAAGCATTGAAGGAAAACTAAGGCACGCATCAAAGTAAATTACAGGAATAGAATGCATCAAAAGTAATCATGAGTGACAGAGGTAACCGAAGATGCTTGATGGCGACAAGATATTTGTTCAACCAGTTCGTCTTTCTTCACAAGGACTATGTATGGTTGAAGGGGCTGTGACTTAAGATGGAAGATAAACTCTCTTCACCCTATTCTCCTCGACAATTGATTCGTCAACCGATGTTGATCACTCATGGTAGATACTTGAAGGCGATCTCCAAATCTTTACGTACTTCATATTCGAGAACAACAATCACTCTTGGTCTCTGAAGAAATTGACACCTAGCTATCTAGAGAGTCTACAACTCTCAAGAGTAATAGGCGGAGCATACTAAACTTAGATTCCAGTGATGCTAAACCACTATCTAGTTCTTCGACTCTAGGGTTTTTTCTCTCGGTGGATTTTAAACTCAAATAGCTCGTAGAGGGGGTTGCTCAACAGTCTTGTCAGAATCAAATGGAGCAGCCACCGGACAAAGCCTGCGTGGGGTGGCTATTTATACCCACAACCTTCCCAGATGGGAAATGACCATTTTGGACACGAGGTCCAGCCAATGGCCAACCAACATGTTCAAAACGGTTAGATTTTGGAGCAATAGTAACATTACTTGCGGAACAAGTAATGCTAACTCCTTGGTCCGAGGCAAGTCTCTTGTAGCAAAGAAGATTAGAGTCTCTTGCTGGCAAGTATTTTCTCGGAGCACAAAGAGATTTCTCTCACAACTTTCATAGGATTTGGGTTTAGCATAAGAGAATCTAAGCTACCGGTGGTGGGAACATTCATCTCCATTGCCCCGCAGTGCTCGTGGGCACAGCCGTAGCGACAATGCCTGTGGCTCAAGCCTGATCCTCCAGAAGCGCCTACCACCGGTGCGGCTGCTAGACACACACCATGCCTAGAGCAAGACAGAGCGTGGAACAGGGTCGCCGATCCCTGAGCACACCACACTCATCGCCCAACTTTCTTGGTGACCGGCTCGTGATGGCAAGAATGCGGCGATGCCCTGCTGGTGCTACCAGGAGTTGAGTGACATCACGATCTACCTCATCATCTATGCCAACCACACCTACGGAAGCCATAGTGCGGGCCCAACTCCTGTTGAGATTTCCACCAATAGCTGATCAAATGGACGAGTGGAGAGCCACTATCTAGAGTTTGATCGGCTTCCCTGAAGCTGAAAAATCTCAGCAGGTAGGCCATCGCAGTACCCGCGGACGACAACAACAGCCCAGACCGCTGCCAAGTTGAGGGGGGCATGCTGACCGTGTAGTCCCCTCCACAGCAGCAAGCCTAGAGGCAACAACAAGAGCAACACGACCCCAAGCCTTACAAAGCATCACTGGCCTTGTCTGATCCATGAGCACGTCGAGATCAGTGGCAGGTCCTGGAGGAACGGCGGAGGGAAGATGCGTGCTTCACTATAGAACGACACCGGCAGACCTACCGTCAATCTGATAGGCGCAATGGCTCAGACATCGACGAACCCACGCCCAGTGATGGTGGGTACTTACCTTTCGAGGTTGGGTGCCCTGCCTTCACTCACGAGCTGTGGCAGGCCCACTGGCCATCTTCCCCTGTCTTCGAGCTTGAGCTACCGGAAAAGTACGATGGAAAGCTGAACCCGGCAGAGTTCTTGAGCATTTACACAATTGCAGTTCTAGCCACTGGAGGCAGGTATAAGAAGGTGTTTGCCAACCACTTCCCCTTGGCACTCAATCCAAACGAGAGGTCGTGGCTGAGGCACCTGCCAGAAAATTCCATTTCATCATGGGCTGACTTGTGCAATGAATTTGTTGGCGCTTTCATGGGCGGCCTCCAAAAACCATGAAGGAACAGTGATTTGCAAGTACTTCCATAGAAGGAAGTGGAGAGTTTGCGAAAGTATATGTAGAGGTTTAGCCAAGTGCACAAGAACATTCCAGAGATACACCCGACAGCTGTGATTGCCCCGTTCCATTCAAACATGCGCAACAGAAGGATATGGCCCAAAATGAACGCCCGATTTCCCAAGACTGTAAATGAGTTATACATCTTGGCGAATAAATACGGTCATGGAGAGTAAGGAAGGAGACTCCTTGGGGAGGAGGATGTCATTGAGGTTGATTTAGAGGATGACGACGAGGCTGCTAACCCGCAGAGGAGGAGCCGGTAGCGCAACAAGAAATGCAACGAGAAGTCAGTGTTGGCCTTTGAGGGCTCTAGCGATCTTAGCATCGACAAGAAGTCCAAAACCAAAGCCCCGGGTATGGAATCTACCGCGTGCGCTAATTGCAGGGAGGCTGTGCGGCAGAGAAATTTGGGAAGTTTGATGGGCCCACTACAAAAAAAGGACACATCCGTGACATTTTGGACCAAACAATTTTTTTTCTGTCATGCTTATGACACTTCTATGATGATAATTGTGACAAAACCTGGTATCATCGTAGATGTGGTGGGCTCCTACTTCTATGACAAAAACTCATGACAGAGAATGGGCTGTTAGGCATGGGTGGGCTGAAGACGCAGCTGCATGACATTCTTTGGGCCGTCCATGATGGAAAAAACGGTGGTAGAAGCGAGGGCGAGGAAAATATCTGGGAGTTCCTGGTTACGGTGGGTGGTCGGGGCCGAGCGATGCACATAGGGATCGCGCATTTCTGTTGTACACATATGCGCGTGGGTGCGAGGCGTTGGGCTCTAAATAAAACCGAGCGAGGCGTTCGCCTATGGAACCTGAGTGATTGCACTGGCTATAGGTTACTGAACCCGAGCGATCAATCGATCCCTGGCTGTTAAGTGAACCCGATCGAGCGATTCCTTCGCTACTGCTTCTAATTGAAGTCGATCGAACCTGCTGCCTCTTGATGAACAGTGAGTGTTGTTGGGGGTTGGATGAACAGTTCCTGGTGGGGGTTAGATGAACAGGACCCTGTTGTAGTAGAGGTCGTTGCAACTGGATGAACAGGACCCGGATCGAGCCGGTTGGCGGTGGATGAAATGGACCCCGTGGAGGGCTTCTTGAATAGTAGCTGGTGGAGGGCTGGATGAACAGTAGCCCATGGAAGGGTGGTTGAACAGTAGCCGGTGGAGGGTGGATGAACAGGAGCCCATGGATGAATAGTAGCTGGTGGAGGCAGGAGGGAGTCGCCGTGGATGAACAGTCGCAGGTGTAGGCTGGAGGAGGTCGACAGTGGATGAACAATAGCCCGTGGAGGCTGGGGCGAGGCAGTAGACGGTGGATGAACAGTAGCCCGTGGAGTCCCATTTTGTGGTATGCCACACCCCTCCCGATGAACAGGACCCTCGTTTTGGCCTTAGGAGGTCGAAGAGAAGTCCGTTTCCTCCGTTTTGCGGTATGCCACACCCCTCGCGATAACCAGGACCCCCATTTTTCGACCGTACAAGGTTGAAGAGAAGTCTGTTTCCTCCACTTTGCAGTATGCCATACACCTTCGTATCAACAAGACCCCGTTTCGACCGTAGGCGGTCGAACAGACGGCCGTTTCCTCCATTCTGTGGTATGCCAAGCCTCATTTCGGCTGTCCCGTCCAAGACGGTTGGCACCCGTTAAACAAGACGCATTTCATTGCCTCCCCATGAACATGACGACGCATTTTCTCTATTCCGACCCAGCTGGCTGGCTGCCGATGAACAGGATGCCATTGCTGCCCTCCGCTGCCTCTCCATGTACACGAGTCCTGGCTGTACATATGGGTGAGTAGGCGTCCGTGACCCCGCCCGTTTGTATGTACGTACATGTACACGTTATAGACGGGACTACCTGAACAACTACCGCTTTACTGGGCCACGGTTCATCGTGGCAGAGAGACCGATGGACTAGTATGTACGTACACGTTTGCGACCTGTGTGACAACGCTACGTAGCTTCGACCGGGTGGGTCCAAGCTATCAGGGAAGATAAGGAGGCACTTCCTTGCGTGCGAAGATGTAGGTGGTGGGTCTGAGCTAACAGGGGGAGGATTCTTTTTTTTGCACGTAATAAGGAGGCACTTCCTTGCGTGCGAAGATGTAGCTGGTTGGTCCATCTGTCAGCCTTATCGCGTACAGTCCTCTTCAGATGGTTGTCCTTCGTTAACCACGTTGACCACACGATGCAGACAGCACCAGGCGGTGGACGATGGTGAGGCATGGAACGACGCAGAGTCTGGGAACATGTGAAGGGTAGTATGAGGGTTGACTGGTTCAGCTGCCGTGTGAGGCTGTCGTCGCCGTAGAATAATAGGGGGTGTGGGTGAGTAGAGGGATGGCCTGGCCAGTGATGGGAGTAGCAGGGGGCAGTGAGGCCTCCGCGGCAGCACAACCAGCCACGAGAGGCAAGAGAACGCGATGGTTTGGACGGCTCGAGCTAGAAAAGCAAAGGTTGAAGAAGTAGGACGACGGTTGGATGTTAACAATCCAATGACCACTGGTGATATAATAGTTTGTTGACTAAGTTGACAAAGCCCTCCATACGCGTGAACTTAGTTGGGCCACAAGTCAGCATCCAAATCTAGTGGGCCACAACTATAATGGGGAGCACTCGTTATTTTTGCTTAATAAGGAGGCACTTCCTTCCATGCCAAGATATATCTGGTGGGTCCCAGCTGTCATTGGGAGGATTCATTCTTTTTGGCGTAATAAGAAGGTACATGCTTGCGTGCGTCCATGGACCATGTGGGTCCCAACTGCTAGCCTCTCCATGTACATCCCTCTTCTAATATTGTTGTTTGTTGACAACATTGACCACACCATGCCGAGAACACTAAAGCGATGGACGACGGCGAGACCCAGGAAGGGAATGACCCGGAGGCGGTGAAGCCACAACAGTGGAGGGATGTGGGTGAGTAGAGGGATGGCCTGGCCAACAGTGGGAGTAGTAGGGGGCAGTAAGGCCTGCGCGGCAGCATAGCCGGCCACGGGAGGCGGGAGCAGGCAATCCCGCGGTGCTGGATTTGGCGGCTGGAGCAAGAAGATCACAGATCGAAGAAGTATGATGACCGTTGGATTAACATCAAACGGTTATGTCTGCTAGAATCATTTGTTGACGTATATAATAAGTAAAAAAATTGCATACGCGTCAACTAAATAGGCCCAAAAGTCAGACCATTCCCTAACTTTTTAACAATTTATAGCTCATTGCAACTTATGCAAATTATTGCAGTCCGATTTTTTGTTGGCCAGAGCGAGGGTTACAAATTGAAATGAAATTTCACATATTTGGGTGGGGTACAAACTATTTTTAATATCGAAATGTCGAGCCAGAATAAAAGTACTTTGAAGATATATATAATTAGGTTAAAGCCCTATGAAATTGCAATAGGAAAATGTGATAAAAATTCAGAAATTATAAAGTAATTGCCAATTTTTTGTCTGTATTTAATATTTACATACCATTTCATATTACTTTAAAGATTTGCAACCGTCTTGAAAAAGTTGCAGCACATCATGGCATAGAAAAATAAGTAGGCCTGGATTGGGTATTCTTCAAAAAAATAAATAAACTGGGCTCATTTTCACAAAGAAAAAATAGCTGGGTTGGTCATGTGGTGAACGTAAAATATAAGCCTGGGCTAGACGGGCCACAGCCCAGTTGAAACCCTCCTCCATCTCAACAATAACAAAAAAAATACTGCTCGAGCAGCTATGTCCCAGGTGTGAGCCAATCTTATGCTGTTCTCTTGTCTATTGACTATATACGCTAACAATCTCGTGGGTCTTAGATGTCAGGAAACCACTAGGAGAAAGCATTTTCTTTTTCTATACGCTGACAATGCAGAATATAAAAAAATGAGTAAATTGGTTGCGTACGGCCATGGACATGATGGGTCCCTACTGTCATCCTCTCCACGTACAATCCTCTCTCGATTCGTCTTGTTTGTTGACCATGTTGACAACGCGAGAAGACAGCGCCGCGGCGAGCGCACCAAAGCGCGCGGAGGACAACGACGAGGCCTTGGACGCCAGCATTAGTGATTTATGAGATGGTGGGGCGGCGATGTGTGCACTGAGGCGCAGCCAGCCGTGGGAGGCGGAAGCAGGTGGCCCTGCTGGTGCTGGTTTGGTTTTGGCGTCCAGTAGAAGATGAGACTAAAGAAACACGACAGACTGTAAAAGCAGTAGGAGTACTTAACAACCTTAACTAAAACCAGCAGGGGTACTTAACAACCATAGGTGAAAGTAGTATGTGTACTTATACAAGTTCAACTGTACAAAGCACGCCTCGAATAGTGCTACTTTTCCTACAGTTAACCGAGGGTGAGGCCACCAAGCCCCAGGATAAGGCACAGGCACCACCCCACGCATCCACAACCTTCTAAAAGCGGCTTCTTCTTGCAATGTGGTCAATAAACATTATATTCGCTTTAGACCCATGGAAAAGCATGAGCATAACCTTCCGTCCTATTCTCCAAGATGGACGGGCCTTCATTATTTGAGACCACCCAAGAATAAGTATCTTTTCACCTCCAAGGGGAATGGAGTAGGTCGACATAGACATCATGTTGTGACCAAGCGCAAGTCTGACCCGACCATGGTCAGGCATCTGTATTGGAACAATAAAATTGGGCAATTTCTGTTTCAAGATGATCACTGCTCTAAAACCGTGTATAAGCAAGAGTTTATGAAAAACATATATAACAGAAAACAGCTTGTACCATAAGTTTCTCGACATAGTTGGACATGTTCAACGTGTGCAGCTGTGGCAGACATATCCCACGTGGCCTCCCACCATTGAAACGCCGCACAAGGACCTCAAGACGATCAATAAAGTGTAGGAACTTGTGGATGTCGTCCCAGTCAACTTCAGTGCCATCAGTAATAGTCGAGTTCTTATAGAATAACAAATGAGTAGTGTGCTTAACTTTGAAATAACCTACGAGTGTCACTAATTATAGGAAATGTTAGTTAGAAGTAGCATCTTCGTGAGAGAAGGGAATCACAAATCGTCGCTACTTCTAAAGTTAAATTGTGATTAGTTAGACAGAATAGGTGGATTAAGAAGTAATCGAGGCAACAAGAAAGAACCAGATACAAAACTAACATGGATGAACTACTGGAACGGCGTCGAGGTGGAAGATCACAGTGAAGATGAAACCAGGTTCTGCTATTTCCATCAACATTCGTGTGCCGACTTTCAGTCTGTAACACTTCAAAAAGTTTATCCAAGTTCGGCCATAACGATCTTCTTGGTTAATGAACCCAACTCAGAACTTATATCCATGGCTTGTCTTCAATGTGACCATTAAACTAGAGTATTCTGTTATGGCAAGGCGGCCATCTTGAGTACACGTTAATACATCTCCAATGTATCTATAATTTTTGATTGTTCCATGCTATTATATTATCTGTTTTGGATGTTTGATGGCCTTTAATATGCTCATTTATATTATTTTTGGGACTAACCTATTAACCGGAGGCCCAGTGCTAGTTTCTGTTTTTTTGCCTATTTTAGAGTTTTGCAGAAAAGGAATACCAAACGGAGTCCAAACGGAATGAAACCTTCGGGATGATCTTTCTTGGACCGAAAGCAATCCAGAAGACTTGGAGTTGAAGTCAGAAAGACCACGAGGTGTCCACAAGGCAGGAGGGCGCGCCCGGGGGGTAGGTGCGCCCCCACCCTCGTGGGCCCCTCGTAGCTCCACCGACGTACTTCTTTCACCTATATACTCTTATACCCTAGAAACATCAGGGGTAACCACGAAACAACTTTTTTACCGCCGCAACCTTCTGTACCGTGAGATCCCATCTTAGGGCCTTTTCCGGCGATCTGCTAGAGGGGGAATCGATCATGGATGGCTTCTGCATTAACACCATTGCCTCTCTGATGAAGCGTGAGTAGTTTACCACCGACCTTTGGGTCCATAGTTATTAGCTAGATGGCTTCTTCTCTCTCTTTGATTCTCAATACAAAGTTCTCCTCGAGGTTCTTGGAGATCTATTCGATGTAATACTCTTTTGCGGTGTGTTTGCCGAGATCCGATGAATTGTGGATTTACGAACAAGTTTATCTATGAATATTTTTTGGTTCTTCTCTGAATTCTTATATGCATGATTTGATATCTTTGCAAGTCACTTTGAATTATCGGTTTAGTTTGGACTACTAGATTGATCTTTCTTACAATGGGAGAAGTGCTTAGCTTTGGGTTCAATCTTGCGGTGTCCTTTCCCAGTTACAGTAGGGGCAGCAAGGCACATCATGTATTGTTGCCATTGAGGATAAAAAGATGGGGTTTATATCATATTGCTTGAGTTTATCCCTCTACATCATGTCATCTTGCTTAATGTGTTACTCTGTTCTTATGAACTTAATACTCTAGATGCATGCTGGATAGTGGTCAATGTGTGGAGTAATAGTAGTAGATGCAGAATCATTTTGGTCTACTTGACACGGAGGTGATGCCTATGTTCATGATCATTGCCTTAGACAACTTCATAACTATGCACTTTTCTATCAATTGCTCGGCAGTAATTTGTTCACCCACCATAATACATGCTATCTTGAGAGAAGCCACTAGTGAAACCTATGGCCCTCGGGTTTCTTTTCTATTATACTACTTCTCTTTTCCATTATATCACATCTCATTTACTATTTTGCAATCTTTACTTTCCAGTCTATACAAAAAATACCAAAAATATTTACTTTACTATCTTTATTAGATCTCACTTTTGCGAGTGACCATGAAGGGATTGACAACCGCTTTATCACATTGGTTGCAAGGTTCTTGATTGTTTGTGCAGGTACTAGGTGACTTGTGCGTTGTCTCCTACTAGATTGATACCTTTGTTCTCAAAACTGAGGGAAATACTTACACTACTTTGCTGCATCACCCTTTCCTCTTCAAGGGAAAAACCAACGCAAGCTCAAGAGGTAGCACACGTGTTCTGGCAAAGCAAGGAATGCACTGTAGGAAAAATAATACGAGAACACAATGTATTTGCTATCAAAATCTAGAAATAATTTCCTCCTTCACGCCAGTGTTAAGCATGGTACTAGTACCTTTTATCCAAATATAGCAATCAAAATTTCCAAATTAGCCGACAGCATGCTCAGAAACCCACCACCCTCCCGGATAGGAAGTGGATTCTAGGAACATACTGTGAGCGTTTTAAAATCCTGTGTTAGGATGAGAAGGAACAAGTGTGGCGTCTCGTCGAGGGCAGAAAAACCTATAGGGTCCTCGCACTTTGGGCACTACAAATGAAACACACTAGATTCAGTAGGAAGAAAAATGCATCAACGATGGAGGTTGCCACCCTAGGATTACCCGCGACCAAGGGAATTGGATTTATCAGGGATGGATGAAGAAATCGTACCGGGTTCTCCATGAGAAAACCCTATGTAATTGCCGAGAGGGGGTTTTCTCTGAACAAGCAGACAAGGAAGACGGGGATTTAAGCCCAGTGAGAGACGGGGTGTTCTATGAAGAAGCAGACGAGGGACGGGGATTCAGGCCCAGTGAAATATTGCTGCTTTGTCCATCCATCGTACTGCTAAAGCTGGAAAGGTGGTTTTTTTGTGATTTGATGGCGCATTGGGAATTACTATGGTGCTACGACCGGGGTGAGTCTATCGTGCAGTTGTGCTCTCTAATTTCGTGCATGGCATGTGGACCCCGTTGCCAGATGCCCCACATATCGGCAAAAGGAAGTAGAAAGGCAGGAGTAACTAGTTACACATAAATATATTTTTGATAGAGAGATACTCCCTCTGTAAAGAAATATAAAAATCTTTTGTATCACAACTGTATACATAAGAAAAATCAAGGGGAATATATATAACATAATATGGGGGTTCAGCTGAGAATATAATACTTAGATAGGCTTATGGTTCTGGACTTTGGGCCATAGGCCGGTGGGCATGCATGTTTGGCAGCCCATGTGTTCTACCCCAGCGCATTTCATATTGCAAGCGATCGGTACGGCACGTGTTTTAGATGTTGTCGCAAGGCGAATACAGAAAATTAAATAAAGCACGACAACTGTTAGAATGAAATCGAATGATAGTTCCTAACCAGCAATCAAAGTTGCAATTCTATCAACGATATCCTACCTGATAAATAATACTATAGTACTACTTGTATACACAGGACACTTGTTTCACCATGCCATATTATTACATCAAAATCTCTCGGAGGATAGTGAAACAAGTGTCCTGCTACTAAAGAATTTCAAAGTTCCTTTGGACCAAATCTCCTGGCCGAGAAAGTTCGATTTTGACATCATCCCCTACCACAAGATTTGATTTAGATTTGAACCTTGACCATCCTTTAGCATCAATAATCATGCGACCGTCCTTTGTACTTACGTTATACTCCCTCCGTTC
Source organism: Triticum aestivum (assembly GCF_018294505.1). Taxonomy (NCBI): domain Eukaryota; kingdom Viridiplantae; phylum Streptophyta; class Magnoliopsida; order Poales; family Poaceae; genus Triticum; species Triticum aestivum. The sequence goes on along the minus strand of NC_057804.1, from coordinate 276,527,157 downwards.
CTTTATCTAAGGTGTATTATTTTCGGCACGGTGACCAAGGCACATAATTATGGACGTGTTAGGAAGAAATTACCCTTGGCAAATTTATTCGTTAGTGGCAAGTAAACCAGTTAGTATAGGAAAGTAAGATATAAATACAATCGACATAGAGATAGTTTCGTTCTTTTGCTACAAGGAGAGATACAGACAATCAGAAGAGAGATACTTTCCTTTTTTGGAAGGCTAGCAAGGGAATTATGAGGAATTAGAAGAAATGCACCTTACATTCTGGAATTTTGTCAAAAAACAAATACACCTTATATAAAGGAATGGAGGGAGTACTGAGCAGGTTCATTCATACCAAGGCTGCGCATGGTAGGAGAAACTTGGCCACGGTCGCTCGGATTGTTGAACGACTCCCACGTTGCTCTAGGAATTCTCTGTTTGCAAAAAAGAAGACATACACAAACAGTTAGATCAACACAGTGAATCATGTGAAACACCATGGAAAGAAACAAGAATGAAGCACTTGGGCGGCCAATGCTTACCAAGAAGGTGGAGATGTCGGTTTTTGTAAGGACTTTGTAACATGCAATGCCCGGTCTATTGCCGGTGCTACTGCTAGTTCCGTTGCTGCTGCACGGGCCGGAGCAAATGCAAGTGCAACTTCAAGTGTTTGTGCAGGTGTCGGAGCCATTGCTGGTGCACGTGCCTGTGCGACTTGTAGTGTTGCTACTACTGCTACTGCCGGAGATGGTGCTCCTTGTGGAGCTGGTGCCGGTGTTAGAGAAGGTGCGCGTGTTGATGCCCGATCCTCCAATAAATCAGCCTGATCCGCTGACGCGGTCGATTCCCAATCCTTAGTTGGATCAGACCGAGCTGCTGCTGGTGTCAGTACTAGAGCAAGTGCCGTCGGAGAAAGTGTCGGTGCTCGATCCGTTGCTGAAGGTCGTACCGAGGTGTGAGACAGCAGTGATCTTCTCTGGTCTGCTATGATCAACTTTCTAACTTGACTAGGCTCCATGAACTTGATCTAGTTTTTTTCTTCATTTCTTTTAAACGCGAGAAGGACTAATTGTGGCATGTTTGTTAAACCAAACTGCAGTTCATCATAGGGCTTCATATTGTACTTAGACAACAGACTGATCCAATTGTGTCCAGTAATATAAGTGATGGGCAGTGCCTTCGTTATTGACACAACATAAGAAGGCAAACCTGCAAAAATAACCATCATAGAGAAAACCAACTGTTTTATTCTGTGATGAATGTCACATGGCAAAACCTGCATTGTAAAATTGCAGCAAAAGTAACATGATATTAAATCAATAAGATTTAGACAGTAAATCGATAAGATTTACTTTATGTGCCCGAGTGAATCCTTACCAGGAAATCACTATGTTCAAGTTGTAAATAGAAGATTGATTGTCCAATTACGCGTGGCATGCAGGGCCCCCGCTTACTCCCACAAGCAGGGCAGTCCAAAGGTCCTCACAAATCGTATCGACCGAATATCCATGGGACTAGAAATCCTGGTGGGTGCGATAAACCCTCCAATGCATACATATATTGAAGTGTAACCATAATTGATAAACCGTGCTCACAAAAAAGATGATCTGGATATTTAAAAATATACAGACTGAATTGAGTTGATAGACATTAACATAGACTGTTCTCAGGACTCACCAAACAACAAAAGCGGCAGTACTAAACAATACAGGGTTCACACACACAAATCAAGTATTGAACAATAGTACCTACTACCGAAAAGCAAAGTTACACTAATTAAACTCTGCAGACTATTTCTTGCCAACGACCTACGGGATGTGCCCCGCATAACTGACTAGTCCATGGACTTGGTGAGAGATGTCTACCAGCACCATCACCATCTCGCCAACCTTGGAGAACCTAATAGAGTGGTCTTTCCACTCACAAACATGACGATGAAGACAGTCTGCATCAGATTTGCCGGGAAGCTTTACAAGAACCACATCCTTTGTAATCTAAGGCACAACCAGGAAATTGTTGTGGTGAAGTACACCCTCGAGAACACGCCAGACAACAATGCTACTAGAAAACACTAGTTCAGGACACATGGCGACAAGGACACAGCAGCTGGATAGTTTAGTAGTAGAACTCATCCTCAGGTCTTCCAGTTCACACAGCATGACTTTGAGAACTTCATCTCCACCATGGACCAGGTTCTAATTCAAACAGAAACCAAATATTTTATTACTACCTCCTTCAGAAATATAAGATGATTTTCGATATTTTACTCCATATAAGACTACATATATGCACAGAAATGAGTGAACAAAGACACTAGAACATGTCTCCAAAGGCATGAGAGCAGAGGGATTACTTGCAATATCGATAACACAAGTTACTGAGGCTAATATACTCTCTTCAAAGGTAGCATTGATGTTCATAAAGTAGTTGAAAGTAATCTATAAGAAATCAGTGTCAACCTCTCGCAAGTTTTGGTCAAAAGAGGAATTTAGAACCGTCATTTGGCACACAAAAATCACATGCAAGATCACCCAGGAAGTTGTACTACTAGTACTAGTATTGCGTGTTAGATGAAAAAACACGATCAAGATCAAGAAAAAGATCATCAAGAAAAGATATTACCTGGACTTGCTTAATGAGGGATCCTAGAGAGATCGAGGGGACCTTGGATAGGATGATGGCCTTGAGCTTGTCTGCAGTAGTTTTGGCGGGGTGCTTCCGCTTCTTTGTACCCTGAGGCTCGATGGTTTTGGATAGAGCCACGATTTTGGCCGGAGCCATAGACATCACTTCGGCCGGTGCTCCAGGGTCCATCAAGAAACTGCCAAATAGAAATAAAAGAAAATAAACCATAATCACAAACCCAAAGGAAGAACAGAGAGGGAGTTATAAGATCAATCTCGTGGTTGCAAGACCGGGCCTTGGTCAGAATCAACACAATTGATGCGCTCACCTTTCCTTCTTTGGGAGAGAAGAATAATGGTAGAAGCAGGTCAGGATTTTCTTGAAGAAATGAGGAACAAGATGAGGGAGAAGCGAGTTGGGGTTTTCTTCAAGAGAGGAAGCTGAGGGAGAAGAGTGAAATGATGGTTGCTTCATCTGTCCAACTTACTACTAGAAAGGTGGGGTTTTTGTGATTTGATGGCTCATTGGGCATTACTGCGGTGCTTCGATCAGGGTAGTCTACCGTGGAGTTGGGCACTGTTGTATGGAGTAATTTAGTGCATGGCTAGTGGACCCCGATACTAGTTGTCCCACATGTCGGCCAATGTGAGTAGCAAGGTTCCCGACGACCGTCGAGGAGGATCCGCACGGTAGAGCGTGTCCACTATTTCTGAAGAAAAAAAAATGATTACAACAAGTGTTTCCACTCTTACGATGGAGGACTGCGAAACATGGCAGCGACTTGAACTTACACGATGCTCCTACTACTAGGCATGTGAAGTGGTTCATATGTCAGTAGTACATAATCTTCTTGCTAGTGTAGTAAGATATGATGACAACAAATGATGTTGTGCGCATGTCAACTATATGAACAATAATGTAACATAGTACCCATTTTTTGAGTGTCCGGTCGAGAATGAACGGTGAGATCAATGTTAACTGAACTAGGTCTATAGCGCATGGAGAGTATGGTGCCACAGTACTCCATGGAACATGAACCATATGAAGCACGAATCAGTGTTAGGCAGGGTGTATGAAGGGTGCATGGGATTGGAGCAAAAGTTCCCTTCTCGACCCACTTCTGCGTGTTTGGCAGAGTGCATCAAGGGTGCATGAGTCCACACTAGTAGGTTAACACAAATACACTAGGAACATGCATGAAGAGGGGTGCTGAGATGAGCATGCACGAACAGGGAACAAATATATTGAGATGAGAATGCAACAAAACACACCCACACGCTTTGTGCTACAGTGACTGATCTGCACCGTTTGAGTTTGATCCAACGGTCATCTTGCGCCGAGACATGGACATGCCCATGCAGAGGATGCCTAAAGACCACCGAAGTCCCTCTGCTTCTCGAGGTGCACGACACTGGTGATGCAGGGTGTCACCGCTCGTAGATCCCGCTCCCGATCGACGGGAGCTAGCTCATCAAAGACGACGTCCAATGGCACGAATCGATTCCGATGACGGAGCCCTGAGAGGATTCGACCAGCAGCGGCGACAGCGGCCCGCAACCCCTCCTTGTCCAGCTCCGCCCCCACCACCGCGCGGAGACGGCTCAGCTCCTCGGAGATATAGGTGACGGAGGAGACAAGGTCAGGAAGTCGGAGCTCGTTGAAGTCGACGGGGTGGTCGAACGGGTTTAGCCCGACGCCCGGCATGGTCGCGCTGGCACGACGGTAGGCATCATGCAGCCACAACATGTGCGTGGAAACATGGTCCACCAAGTGGCTGAGGCGATCTTGGACCTTGTCATGATCAGCCCGCTTGCGCTCCAGCCGGCTCAGCTGACCGCCTATCGTATCTCCCGCTTTCTGTAGCAACATTGCTGACGTCTCGAGCATCTTTGCGGTGGACGCCTGCGGCTTTTGAAGCTCCATGAACTCCCACACATAAAGGAGTAGCATGCCACTCCTCTCCTCCTTGAGCTCATAGAGCTCCATGTCCTTCGCCCTGAGCTCCGCATCCTTGGCCTGGAGCTCCTGTGTCATGCACCTCACCTCAGAATCCGTGATCTGGTGCGCCGCCATGGAACCAGGTGGAAGCAATGGGGAGAGGAAGCAATGGGGGAGAAACGACTGAAATGCAATGTAATCTACGGGAAGGTGGAGGGAGCCAGCCGAGGAGCGGGGTGAATCTTTTGATTTTCACCATGATAAAACACGAGTCGACGACTTTTCATATCAGGGAGCAGTGGGTTTTACAGGTTGAGTCATCATGACTAATAGCTGCTGCGCCTGCTCCCGTCAATAAAAAAAAATATTGTCATGCCTGCCGCACCCAAACCCCAAAGAAACGCCGTGGTGGATATTGAAATTTACCTGTCGGCATGGAGATAAAAAAGGGGTGAACAAACAAATGTGGCAGCGGCCTAGCTAATCGATCGCACTAGCCCAACTAGCTACCTAACCTGCTTCACTCATGTACTCGACGGGAAAGGTGGTCTTTCGTGATTTGATGACTCATTTACTTGCTTCGGCGCTATGACCGAGAAGGACCCAGAAAACGCGCGGTAGGGTGTCTCACGTGTCGGCAAGGAAGAAAATATGCATGCACCACCCGGGAGGACCCCGAAACCGCGCGGTAGGGTGTGCCACGTCTCGGCACGGAGGAAAAATGTGCGTGTAAAAATATACTGTATCGGACTTACTACCAATGGTTCGACCTTGAGACCCAGCCGGTCGGTCGGAAACACCCCACTACCCACACAGCTTCATCATGCTAATGTGGAACGGAGGATGGGTGTGGTGAGCTCTGTCTCGACCAGCCACAATGTGTCTTGTTCTAGGTAATTCTTCTGTTTTCCAAGCCTTTGCAGCTATAATAACACCATGGCAAGCTTGTGCCACTCTTCGTGTGTGCCCATGCATCTAAAGGAGAAGATGGAGAGGAGAGAGAGAGATCATAGACATGGGACCCACCAGTAAGTGAGTCAATGATCAAGTACGTGTTGACGAGCCACTCCCTCTACTCTATTCAACGTAATACTATATAAAATCAACTTATGGGACAAAGCCAACAACCATTGTTGTTTCAGGCTATCGACTTACACTTTGTAGTCCAGGTTGCCAGTTCAAATCTCGTCTTTCAGATTTGGTAGTTTTAGGTCCAAATTTAATCAATGACAAGTGGGACCCACGTGTGTTGTTCCAATATTTCAGTGTAGGATGTTTTTTTTGCACAAACACTTTGCGTTGTTAGACAAGTAACAACACGAGTTACACTTATATTGCAAGTTTTGGAACAAACATGACAGTGGCATAAAATATCACATCCACCCCATAGCTTAGATGCTACGGTGATACGAGTTTTTACGTCGTTGGAACTGAGATCCAATGGCTTGGGAGTAGTCTTTGTAATTATGCGCAATTTCCAAACTCTCCAATGTTTTTTTTGCAAATAAATCATGGAGGCCTCATGTGTGTCGCTGCATCTTGGATCCAACGGCTCCCAGTTGCTCATATTAGGTGCTCCCCATTGCTTAATTAGCCTCTACGGTGATACGAGCATCTAGGTCGTATGATCTATGATCAGATGCCACATGCGTAGTACTTGTACTTTTTGTGCAATTCCCAAACTCTCTCAATCGTATATTGCGAAAATATTCAAACCTCCTACTGTGAGCTGTTAGATCTCCGGGAACTCGTATCACCATAGAATCTACGGTGCGGGAGCACCTCATATTCTCACGTGCAAGAAAACATTAGGTGTTCTCGCGGCTTGGATGCTACGGTGATACGAGCTTCGAGGTCCTTTGATCTGAGATCCAATGGCATTTGAGCAGTCTTTGTGCTTGTAAGTAGTGGCTGAACTCTTTAGCGGCTTTTCTGCAAAAGAACATTAGAACCACCAAGGAGTTGTTGGATCACAGATCAACGGCTCTGAAGAGCTTGTAGGACCAAAGCATCTAAGGTGTGGTGGCACATGATATTCTTACATACATGAGAATACGAGGTCATCCTTCATCTTAGATGCTACGGTGATACGAGCTTCGAGGTCGTTGGATATGGGATCCAAGGGCATCTGAGTAGTTTTTGTACAAATTGTGTGCAATTCTCAAACTCATTAAGGTTTTTAGTAAAAATGTTAAGACATCCTGTGAGCTGCTATATCTCAAATCTACAAGCTCCAAGCAACTTGTATCAGCATATAGCATCTAAGGTGTGGGGGCACATGATATTCTCTCGGGAGGGGGGTGCACAACTAATCAGTATTTGGGAGGGTGGGGACAAATATAATGTTCAAAAAATATAATCTAAACAATCCTGAATAGAGCTTCACAATTTTATTTAAGGTCGAGGGATTAACCCCCGACAATCTATATAGCTCCGCCTAAACACAACATTTGCATGTATGTAGTACTAGACTTAATATTCATGTTTCAGTTTCCTGTTCATTTTAAATATTGAATTGAAGACCATGCATGTCTTACATTTTACTCCCGTTGTTCCTAAATATTAGTCTTTTTAGAGATTTCAAATGGGCTGCCACATACGAATGTATATAGACATATTTTATAGTGTAGATTCACTCATTTGGCTCTGTATGTAGTCACTCGTTGAAATTTCTAAAAGATAAATATTTAGGAACGGAGGGTGTATTTTTGAATTCGTGTCATACATGCATGGTTCGGAAAAATAGATGCAGTATACTTACTGGATTGTTGTTGTGTTCGTGAGTGTGTGTGTGTCCTCATATGCTTGATGCATACAAAGTTTTCTCACCACCATACCCATCTTTTAAATTTGAATTTGCAATGAAATACTTACTAGGGATACTATAAAATGTGAAATCCACGTTGAGATCACTATATCACAAACTCACTCTAGTTGAAGAACTCGTCATATATCCATTACCACGTTGAGATAACTATTTGCAAGGAAAATACGGTCATTGCAATACATATAGATTCATTCGGCAATTTAAAAGATTCCTTTTATATTCTCGAATGGTAGGAGTAACACCCAACGGCGTACCAGCAGACCCAGGCTCGTGTTGATCCTTTAAAAATACCCAGGCCCGTGTCCTTCTGGTGGCCTGCGTGGTACTTACATTAGCCAACCCAACCAGTCGAGCCTCCGGATTTCGAGTTGAAATATCCAGCGGCCAGAATTCCAGCCCTTCGAAATTCCCCTCATGGCCCGGTCCATAATGACTATCGATGAACAATGGAGGGATGCTTTAGTAACTAGACAACGTTACCTACCGTGCCGAGCAAGGTTCAATTACCTCAGTCGCCGGTACCCAAGGTCACCCGTCAACTCCATTGCCTAGTACTAATAGGAGTACTACACCAGGATGAGCACAAAACTGAGCCCCGTTTGTTCGTGCCTAGTACTTGAGTTAATATATCAGGCAAAGCACTGGTACAGAGGGATTATCCTTTTACTATGCATATATAACTTGTCTGAAGTCTAACTACACAAAATGTTTGATCAAATCCTTTCTTAAGAAATATTAACATCTACAACTGTAAAGATGTATCGCTTGAAAATTTATTGCATGATGCAGTTTATGATATTGTTTCGAATCCTAGATTTTAAATGTTAGAAAATCCAAAAGTGACCGGAAATTCATGACACTGAGCATGGTCTCGTGATGTGGCACAAATATGGTGTCGTATTTTTTTTTCAATTTGAGACAAGCTGCTTATGAGAAGTTGCACAACTGAAGAGCCAAGGTATTTTGGAACAAAGACCTATCACGTTAAGGCGAACACTTTCGCTATTCAAACCATGGGCATTTACATTCCGCCATGAGTCCAGCTTCTCATCTGGAGGTGCCGCCCGAGCAAGCGTGTGAGTCGATGGGAGGTGTGCAAGCAGACCGCTGTGCCGGCTGATCGGGAGGCGTGTGAGCAGGCTGCTGCGTGGGCTCACCGGGAGGCTAGCCCTTTGACAAGGCTCCTCTGCCCACCTTCGTCTCAAGTACCCCCACTTTTAATGGCGACGGCGCCGCAATTTAAAATCACCCCCGCACTACCTAGTGTCGCTACAATCTTCTCTCTTCCTCTCCGATTCTCCTGTCGTCTACCTCCAACCAGCTTGACCTAACCGTACACCATGCTGCATCACGATGGTCTGCCCTTTGTCTTCCAGTTTCCTGAGGAAGAAACCGTGCTTTGGGACAAGCTTGAATTGTCCTTGTAGGAAGATGTCGTGCCTATCCCCGCTCTCGCCGCCCCGACTGCGCTAGCATCCATCCCCATGGCATTGATGGGCTGGGATCCGCACATTGTCGCCGAGCTTGACGCCATGGGGTTCCACGAGGTCCACGCCAACTTTCACACACCCATGCACCTGCCAGCGCATGCGCCTGCGCATGCACTAATGTGCGCGCACATGCCGGTGCCCGTGCACACGAATGTCTCTGCCGCGCCGTGGCCAGTGCATGTCCCCGCACGGGTGCCAGTGCCCCCTCAGTGGCATGGATGGCCGTCGTCGACCACTTCCTTGTACCAATGCCAGTCGCCTCCTCCCGCTAGTTGACTCGCTCCTCGAGACCAAAGTCCAGAACATTCTGGCCGTCCTTGAAGGTAGGGACAACATCCAGGAGTACACCAACAATGGCGCAAGACGCCGTCATCGCCGTAGCCATCGGTCAGTCTCCCCATGACACATAGAGCACGACAGAGGAGCCGCTTCCCACTGCAAGACGCCCCTGCCACCGCTGCATAATCTAAATTTTCCATGAAAAACGTTTGGATTGCCATGCTTAAAATCCAAATGTTTATCATTTCCGTTTATTTTAGATTGATCGTCGTATGAATCTAAAGTCGGAGTCAGAGTGGATGAAATCTATGGTTTGATCAATGGAATGTTCTACTAGAGCCGTATCAAGTTAAATATAAAATGTCATTAAGCCACATGTATTCCTTGTCATCGCAAACATTTCATATTAAATAGCACATCCATTCCAAATATTTTCTTAGGGAAGTGAATTCCAAATACTTGTAGGGCACGACCAGTCCCCTTGTTCGAGCACTAGGTGATACCTCTATTTATCAACTCATTTAATTATTACGAAGTAGTAGATAAATATACAGTACAATATAACTAGTCCGTCATGGTCACTTTTGTTCCTAAACTTGTTACATGTATAATCTATGTCTATACCATCTATACCAAAGGGACAGATCCGATAATCTCGGTTATCAAATCATGTCAATCCAACAACCTAGACTACTTCAATGTTGAGCACTCAACACGTTTAGCATGAAGTTAATTTCATGTAAAAAATATTGCTAATCACATAATAACACGCAAAAAATATCCTAATTAATATCCGCATGCACTTAATATACTTCCAAATTAACATGCATTGCACCTACACATTGACTAGTACTACTAGTATGTGAAACTAGTGCCGTAACTTGTGAATGCGTCTAGATATGGTCAACGGGAGCATCGCCCGCGAGTTCTTCATGTTTGCCCGTGCGTCTAAGCGTAGAAGGGGGGATCGAGTGAGAGAGCAAACATGGAACCCACCAATAAGTGAAGGCGAATAGTACGTGCTAACAAGCCGGTCCCACTAATGTACTAATAATAATAATAAAACATGTTATCCATTAAATAGGCTATGGTAATATAAAAACATTATATTAACAAAGTGGGGTACAACAAATCTCTGTTGTTCACTATGTTGCCTATTGACATGCGGCTTGAAGGCCCTGGTCGAATGTTCGATCCTCGTCCTTTTTAATTTTTAAATTATATGGGTCCAAATTTGTTCCATGACAGGTGGGCCCCTCGGTGTGTAGTTTGCAGCATTTTACTTTCTGGGTCGAAATTTTTTCCATTACAGGTGGACTATTGGTGTGTAGTTTTGTAGCTTATTTGTAATAATTAAAGAGAACAATAGAGATTTTTTTGCAAACGTACCATGGTGTGACGTTGAAGGTGAGAAAGGACGTGCAAGAGAGCGATGACCGAGGCAGAGGGAAATCAATTGGGGGGGGGTGCGGGGGGTTGCAATGGTGTTTGGAGTAGTTGTGGGCCGAATGCTACGAAAATATAATCTAAACCCACTGGAATAAATGCTTTCATAAACTAATCCAAGGATGGAGTCCCCCTCGCAATGTAAATAGCTCCGGCTCTGCGAGGGATGGAGAGGTAATCTTCAATGTGTGGAAGATACGGCATGAGAAAGCGAGGTCAACCGAGACACGGATAGATAGAGAGACAACATGAGTGTGGTCCGGCATTCATTGAAAAGATATATATGCTCTGGAGAGATATTGTTTGATTGAGCTTTTGGGAAGGGTGATGGCTATAAGATAGAGCTTGAGAGATGATCCAGTCACAGACATGTAGATATATTTTGTGTGTGGGAGGAAGCAAGGTCAATCGATTACATATATAAAGGGAGAGATATTGAGCGAGTGTGGGTCGTCGTGCGATCAAAAGAGTGAGATGGGTTGGAGAGAGTGACCAAGATAGACAGTGTGCGTGAGAAATTATACAATATGAATATGTCGAATTTGGCTCAAACATGGAGATATATCATTTGTGTCCGAGAAAGAGCGAGGTCAATCAAGACATACATACATAGAGAGAGATAGAGCGAGAGAGAGAGAGAGTGAGAGAGAGAGAGAGATTGAGCGAGTGTGGCATGTCATGAGGTTGAAAGAGTGGGAGTGGCTTGGATGGACTGACCTAGATAGACAATCTTCGTGAGAGAGAATAGAGTGTGTCGATCGAGGCCCAGACAGGGAGATATATCATTTGTGCATGGAAGAAAGTGAGGTTAATCGAGACTTAGATAAAGATAGCGAGATTGAGCGAGTGTGTCCTGCCATGAGGAAGAAAGAGTGAGACAGTCTCGAGAGAGTGACGTAGATAGAGAACATGCGTGCGTGCACACAAGAGGGGTCGTCTACATAGGCAATGCATGTATCTAGCGAGAGAGGGTTGGAGGGAGCGAGAGAGCTCGGCATGGAGTGCAATGGCGGGTATGTGAGGTAGATACATTTGGTAACAAAGTGGAAAAAGGGGGTTGTGTAGTTGAGAGAGTTAGAGATTGAAACATGGAGAGAAAGAATGAATGTGTGTCAGAACCCGATAGCTTCCTAAGGTGGTTAGCAGAGGAAGATTGATCGGTACAGGAAGTATGTAGCGTGTGAGCCGAGGGGGGGGGGGCTAAAAACAACATTTGATGTAGATAGTACGAGACTTAATATCTACGTTTCAATTTAGTGTACATTGTAAGATTTGAATTAAGGACCATGCATATGGCTTCCGTAATTATTTCGAATTCGTACCATACTAGGTTTGGAAAAGTTGACATTGACTCGATTCTTGTGCTATTTTGTAGGTCATATGTTTGAATCCATCCAAAGTTTTTGCACTACCATATTGTTCATCATATACATATGAATTTGTATTAAAAAAGTAGCATGGATACCATGAAATGCGAAATCCACGTTAGAATAGGAGATCGCTATGTGACACACACTCTAATTCAAATAACTCCTAATTAATTAATTTATAGTATCTTGTTTCGAATGACAAATTATTTGCAAGGAAAACACGAGCATGGTAATACATACAGATTTGTTTGCAAATGGAAGAAGATTCGTTTGCATTCTCAAATGTAGGCGCACCAGGCAAACCAGGGTCGTGTCGTGGTGGTCGCGTCTGTCGTACGGACGCAAGCACCCAGCCAGCCCCCGCCCCCCAAAAAAGAACGACGACCAAATAAGTTCGCTCTTCCACGTTTCGGATTGAAATATCTAGTGGCCCCAATTCCAGCCCTACAAAATATCCCTTCTCCACCGTCCCCTGCCGCGCTAAGAGCACTCAAATCCCTAATTCGCCGCCAAACCAAGCAAAACTCAAACCACCCATCATCTCGTCTCTTTCCCACCTCTATGCCAGACGATGATGATGAAGACGACGGTCACGCTTCACCACCGCACCAGAGCTACCTCATCTACGCCCTTGTCCACCGCACCGGGTGTTCCACCAACTACATCGTCCGCCGCAACCAACATGCCTCACAGATACCGACATCCACTGCATCAGGTGTGCTTCACCGATGCCATCTCCCACCTCACTAGGGCCACTTCTCCGAGCACATCGTCGCACCTCCACCCCCGAGGCCATTGGGGCTTCACCAACAGTCTCATCCACCGCATCATAACACTCTGCTGCCACTCAAGATCTGCATCCATGCGCGGCTAGCCAACACCAGTGCATCACCCTCAAAGGCTCTGAAGTGACCCATACTCTGGCTAGGTGAGCATGCCCAAACGCCGGCCCAAACTAGATATCAACATATCACTCTGATACGTCTCCAACGTATCTATAATTTTTGATTGTTCCATGCTATTATATTACCCCTTTTGGATGTTTATGGGCTTTATTTTATACATTTATATCATTTTTGGGACTAACCTACTAACAGGAGGCCCAGCCCATATTGCTGTTTTTTGCCTATTTCAGTATTTCTAAGAAAAGGAATATCAAACGGAGTCCAAACGGAATGAAACCTTCGGGAGCGTGATTTTTGGAACAAATCTGATCCGGAGAGCTTTGAGTGCAAGTCAAGAAGCTCCAGAGGGCCCCACGAGATAGCCCCCCTGTAGGGCACGCCCCCTGTCTTGTGGGCCCCTCGGGCATCCACCGACGTACTTCTTCCTCCGATATATACCTATGTACCCCGAAAACATCCACGAGCACCACGAAACACAATTTCCACCGCCGTAACCTTCTGTATCTGCGAGATCTCATCTTGGAGCCTTCACCCGCACTCTGCCGGAGGGGGAATCAACCACGGAGGGCTTCTACATCAACATCCTTGCCCCTCCGATGAATTGTGAGTAATTTACCACAGACCTATGGGTCCATAGTTATTAGCTAGATGGCTTCTTCTCTCTTTTTGGATCTCAATACAATGTTCTCCCCCTCTCTTATGGTGATCTATTCGATGTAAACTCTTTTTGCGGTGTGTTTTTCGAGATCCGATGAATTGTGGGTTTATGATCAAGTTTATCTATGAATAATATTTGAATCTTCTCTGAATTCTTTTATTTATGATTGAGTTATCTTTGCAAGTCTCTTCGAATTATCAGTTTGGTTTGGCCTACTAGATTGGTCTTTCTTGCCGTGGGAGAAGTGCTTAGCTTTGGGTTCAATCTTGCGGTGTTCTTACCCAGTGACAGAAAGGGTTGCAAGACACGTATTGTATTGTTGCCATCGAGGATAACATGATGGGGTTTATATCATATTGCATGTGTTTATCCCTCTACATCATGTCATCTTGCTTAATGCATTACTCTGTTCTTATGAACTTAGTACTCTAGTTGCAGGCGGGAGTCGATCGATGTGTGGAGTAATAGTAGTAGATGCAGGCAGGAGTCGGTCTACTTGTTATGGACGTGATGCCTATATACATGATCATGCCTAGATAATCTCATAACTATGCGCTTTTCTATCAATTGCTCGACAGTAATTTGCTCACCCACCGTAATACTTATGCTATCTTGAGAGAAGCCTCTAGTGAAACCTATGACCCCTGGGTCTATCTCTTATCATATTTGCTTTCCATCTACCTTTATTTTCATATTTACTTTTTGCATCTATCTCATAAAATACCAAAAATATATTTATCTTATCTTACTATCTTTATTAGATCTTACTTTTGCAAGTGGTCGTGAAGGGATTGACAACCCCTTTATTGCGTTGGTTGCGAGTTCTCAGTTTATTTGTCTAGGTGCGTGGGACTTTTAAGGAGCCTCCTACTGGATTGATACCTTGGTTCTCAAAACTAAGGGAAATACTTACGCTACACTTTGCTGCATCACCCTCTCCTCTTCGAGGAAAACCAACGCAAGCTCAAGACGTAGCAAGAAGGATTTCTGGCGCCATTGCCAGGGAGGTCTTCGCTCAAGTAAAGACATACCAAGTACCCATCACAAACCCATCTCCCTCGCATTTACATTATTTGCCATTTGCCTCTCGTTTTCCTCCCCCCCCCCACTTCACCCTTGCCGTTTTATTCGCCCTCTCTTTCTCAATCTCCTCCTCTCTCTTTCGCTTGCCGTTTTTCTGTTTGCTTGTGTGTTGCATTACTTGTTGCCATGGCACAAGATAATACCAAATTGTGTGATTTCTCGAATACCAATAATAATGATTTCCTTAGTACTCCGATTGCCCATGTTAATGATGTTGAGTCTTGTGAAATCAATACCGCTTTGCTAAATCTTGTTATGAAAGATCAATTCGCCGGCCTTCCTAGTGAAGATGCCGCTACTCATCTAAACAATTTTGTTGATTTTGTGATATGCAAAAGAAGAAAGATACGAATAACAATATTGTCAAATTGAAGTTATTTCCGTTTTCTCTTAGAGATCGTGCTAAAGTTTGGTTTTCGTCTTTGCCTAAAAATAGTATTGATTCTTGGAACAAGTGCAAAGATGCTTTTATCTCTAAGTATTTTCCTCCCTCTAAGATCATCACTCTTACGAACGATATTATGAATTTTAAACAACTTGATCATAAGCATGTTGCCCAATCTTGGGAAAGAATGAAATTGATGCTTCGCAATTGCCCTACTCGTGGTTTGAATTTATGGATGATCATACAAAATTTTTATGCCGGTTTGAACTTTGCTTCTAGAAATCTCTTATAGTCGGCCACGGGAGGCACATTTATGGAAATCACATTAGGAGATGCTACAAAACTTCTTGATAATATTATGGCTAATTATTCTCAATGGCACACCGAAAGATCTTCTAGTAAAAAAGTGCATGCTATAGAAGAAATCAATGTTTTGAGTGGAAAGATGGATGAACTTATGAAGATGTTTGCTACTAAAAATACTCGTCTTTATCCCAATGATATGCCTTTGTCTTCCTTGATTGAGAATAATAATGAATCTATGGATGTAAATTTTGTTGGTAGGAATAGTTTTGGAAACAAGCTTATAGAGGAAATTTTAATGCTAGACCATTCCCTAGTAATCCCTCTAATAATTATGGAAATTCCTACAATAATTCTTATGGTAATTTTAATAAGATGCCCTCTGATTTTGAGAATAGTGTGAAAGAATTTATGATTTCTCAAAAGAATTTTAATGCTTTGCTTGAAGAAAAATTGCTCAAAATTGATGATTTGGCTAGGAACGTTGATAGACTTTCGCTTGATGTTAATTCTCTTAAACTTGGATCTTCTTCTCCTAAGCATGATATTAATGAGTCTCTCAAAGTAATGAGAATTTCCATTGACGAGTGCAAAAAAAGAATCGCTAGATTACGTGCTGAAAAAGAAAGCTTTATTAATGCATGTTCTTCTAGTCTCCGCGAAAATAATGATGAGGATCTTAAAGTTATTGATGTGTCTCCGATTAGATCTATGTTTTGCAATATGAATTTTGATGATTATGGGAGTGATGATGAATCAACTTTGCCTAGAAGGCGTCGCAAAAATTCGGAATCTTTAGATCTTGATGTTAAATTTGGTAAAAGAGAGATTGGAGAATCCTCAACTTCTAATAATATTGAACCTACTATCTCGGATTTCAAGGAATTTGATTATGATAATTGCTCTTTAGAAGGTTGTATTTGCTTGTTGCAATCCGTTGTTAATTCTCCTCATGCTTATAGTCAAAATAAAGCTTTTACCAAACATATTGTTGATGCCTTGATACAATCATATGATGAAAAACTTAATTTGGAAGTTTCTATACCTAGAAAACTTAATGATGAGTGGGAACCTACTATAAAGATTAGAATTAAATATTATGAGTGTTTTGCTTTTCGTGATTTGGGTGCTAGTGTTTCCACGATTCCGAAAACTTTTTGTGATATTCTAGGTTTCCATGATCTTGATGATTGCTCTTTAAATTTGCACTTTGCGGATTCCACCATTAAAAAGCCTATGGGAAGGATCAATGATGTTCTTATTGTTGCAAATAGAAATTTGGTGCCCGTAGATTTTATCGTTCTTGAGATAGATTGCAATCTTTCTTGCCCTATTATTCTTGGTAGACCTTTCCTTAGAACAATTGGTGCGATTATTGATATGAAGGAAGGGAACATTAGATTCCAATTTCCTTTAAAGAAAGGCATGGAGCACTTTCCAAGATAGAAAGTCAAATTACCTTATGAATCTATCATGCGTGCTACTTATGAATTTAGTGCCAAAGATGGCACTCATTAGATCTATCTTCGCTTTTATGCCTAGCTAGGGGCGTTAAACGATAGCGCTAGTTGGGAGGCAACCCAATTTTCTTTATGTTTTTGTTTTTTCTCCTGTTTAGTAATAAATCTTGCATCTACCTTCTGTTTACATGTGTTTTTATCTTTTAATTAGTGTTTGTGCCAAGTAGAACATATAGGATAACCTACGATGATAGTTGATTTGATTCGGCTGAAAAACAGAAACTTTGCACGCACAAATAGAATTTTGTTAAATCACAGGAACGTGATTTTGCTTTGTTTCTTTTTGTTTCTTTTAAATAGACAAATTTTCCGGGACTTCCTATTTTGGTAGGATTTTTAGAGGTCCAGAAGTTTGCGTCAGTTACATATTGCTACAGACTGTTTTGTTTTTGACAGATTCTGTTTTTCATGTGTTGTTTGCTTATTTCAATGCATCTATGGCTAGTAATTCATTCTATGAACCATAAAGAAGTTGGAATACAGTAGGTTTAACACCAAATTAAATAAATAACGAGTTCATTGCAGTACCTTATGTGGTGGTTTTGTTTTCTTTCACTAACGGAGCTTATACGATTTACTGTTGAGTTTTGTGTTGTGAAGTTTTCAAGTTTTGGGTAAAGCTTTTATGGACTATGGAATAAAGGGTGGCAAGAGCCTAAGCTTGGGGATGCCCATGGCACCCCAATATATTCAATAATAGCCAAAAGCCTAAGCTTGGGGATGCCCCAGGAAGGCATCCCCTCTTTCGTCTTCGTTCATTGGTAACTTTACTTGGAGCTATATTTTTATTCGCTACATGATATGTGTTTTGCTTGGAGCATCCTGTATTATATTAGTCTTTGCTTTTTAGTTTACCACAATCATCCTTGCTGTACACATCTTTTGGGAGAATCCTATTTGATTAGAATTTGCTAGAATACTCTATGTGCTTCACTTATATCTTTTGAGCTTGATAGTTTTTGCTCTAGTGCTTCACTTATAACTTTTAGAGCACGGTGGTGTCTTAATTTTGAAGAAATTGCTAGTCTCTCATGCTTCACTTATATCTTTTTGAGAGTCTTTTCGAACAGCATGGTATTTTCTATGATCATAAAGTTGGTCCTAGAATGATGAGCATCCAAGTTGGGTATAATAAAAACTATCATAGAAAAGTGAATTGGATGCCATGATCAACTTGATACTTGATAATTGTTTTGAGATATGGAGGTAGTGATATTAAAGTCATGCTAGTTGGGTTATTATGAATTCAAAGAATGCTTGTATTGAAGTTAGCAAATCCCGTAGCATGCATGTATGGTTAAAGTTATGTAACAAATTTGAAACATGAAGTGTACTTGGCTTGTGCATCCTTATGAGTGGCGGTCGGGGACGAGCGATGGTCTTTTCCTACCAATCTTTCCCTAGGAGCATGCGCGTAGTACTTGGTTTTTGATGACTTCTAAATTTTTGCAATAAGTATATTAGTTCTTTTGACTAATGTTGAGTCCATGGATTATACGCACTTCTACCTCTCCACCTTTACTAGCCTCTTCGGTACCGTGCATTGCCCTTTCTCACCTTGAGAGTTGGTGCAAACTTCGCCGGTGCATCCAAACCCCGTGATACGATATGCTCTATCACACATAAACCTCCTTATATCTTCCTCAAAACAGCCCCCATACCTACCTATAATGGCATTTCCATAGACATTCCGAGATATATTGCCATGCAACTTTCCACCGTTCCGTTCATCATTTTCATGACATACTTTACTTTTGTCATATTGCCATTGCATGATCATGTAGTTGACATCGTATTTGTGCCAAAGCCACCAAGCATTAATTTCCATACATGTCACTCTTGATTCATTGCACCATCCTGGTACACCGCCGGAGGCATTCATTTAGAGTCATATCTTGTTCTAGTTTCGAGTTGTAATTCTTATGTTGTAATCAATAGAAGTGTGATGATCATCATTATTAGAACATTGCCCAAAGAAAAAAAAGAAAAAAAAAGAAGAAAGGCCAAAAAGAAAAAAAAAGAAAGGTCCAAAAAAAGGAAAAAGAAAGAAATAAAAGAAAAAGAAAAAAAGGGCAATGTTACTATCTCTTTTTTCACACTTGTGCTTCGAAGTAGCACCTTGTTCTTCATGTAGTGAGTCTCATATATTGTGCTTCAAAGTAGCACCATGTTTTTAATATAGTGAGTCTCATAAGTTGTCTTTTTCATACTAGTGGGAATTTTTCATTATAGAACTTGGCTTGTATATTCCTACGATGGGCTTCCACAAATGCCCTAGGTCTTCGTGAGCAAGCAAGTTGGATGCACACCCACTAGTTTTCTTTTGTTGAGCATTCATAGCTCTAGTGCATCCATTGCATGGCAATACCTACTCCTCATGTTGACATCAATTCATGGGCATCTCAATAGCCCATTGATTATCCTCGTCAATGTGAGACTTTCTCTTTTTTGTCTTCTCCACACAATCCCCATCATCATATTCTATTCCACCCATAGTGCTATATCCATGGCTCACACTCATGTTTTGCGTGAAGTTTGAAAAAGTTTGAGATTATTTAAGTATGAAACAATTGCTTGGCTTGTCATCGGGGGTATAGAAGTTGGGAACATCTTTGTGTGACGAAAATGAAGCATAGCCTAACTATATGATTTTGTCGGTATGAACTTTCTTTTGCCATGATATTTTGAGAAGACATGATTACTTTGATTAGTATGCTTGAAGTGTTACTATTTCTTATGTCGATATGAACTTTTATTTTGTATTCATTTGGATCTGAACATTCATGCCACAATAAAGAAAATTACATTATGAATTATGCTAGGTAGCATTCCACATCAAAAATTCTCTTTTTATCATTTACCTACTCGAGGACGAGCAGGAATTAAGCTTGGGGATGCTTGATACGTCTCCAACGTATCAATAATTTTTGATTGTTCCATGCTATTATATTACCCCTTTTGGATGTTTATGGGCTTTATTTTACACATTTATATCATTTTTGGGACTAACCTACTAACCGGAGGCCCAGCCCATATTACTGTTTTTTGCCTATTTCAGTATTTCGAAGAAAAGGAATATCAAACGGAGTCCAAACAGAATGAAACCTTCGGGAGCGTGATTTTTGGAACAAATCTGATCCGGAGAGCTTGGAGTGCAAGTCAAGAAGCTCCCGAGGGCCCCACGAGAAAGGGGGCCACCCCCCCCCCCTGTAGGGCGCGCCCCCTGTCTCGTGGGTCCCTCGGGCGTCCACCGACGTACTTCTTCCTCCTATATATACCTATGTACCCCGAAAACATCCAGGAGCACCACGAAACACAATTTCCACCACCGTAACCTTCTGTATCCGTGAGATCTCATCTTGGAGCCTTCGCCGACACTCTGCCGGAGGGAGAATCAACGACAGAGGGCTTCTACATCAACATCCTTGCCCCTCCGATGAGTTGTGAGTAGTTTACCACAGACCTACGGGTCCATAGTTATTAGCTAGATGGGTTCTTCTCTCTTTTTGGATCTCAATACAATGTTCTCCCCCTCTCTTGTGGAGATCTATTCGATGTAAACTCTTTTTGCGGTGTGTTTGTCGAGATCCGATGAATTGTGGGTCTATGATCAAGTTTATCTATGAATAATATTTGAATCTTCTCTGAATTCTTTTATGTATGATTGAGTTATCTTTGCAAGTCTCTTCGACTTATCAGTTTGGTTTGGCCTACTAGATTGGTCTTTCTTGCCATGGGAAAAGTGCTTAGCTTTGGGTTCAATCTTGTGGCGTTCTTACCTAGTGACAGAAAGGGTTGCAAGACACGTATTGTATTGTTGCCATCGAGGATAACAAGATGGGGTTTATATCATATTGCATGTGTTTATCCCTCTACATCATGTCATCTTGCTTAATGCGTTACTCTATTCTTATGAACTTAATACTCTAGATGCAGGCAGGAGTCGGTCGATATGTGGAGTAATAGTAGTAGATGCAGGCAGGAGTCGGTCTACTTGTTATGGACGTGATGCCTATATACATGATCATGCCTAGATAATCTCATAACTATGTGCTTTTCTATCAATTGCTCGACAGTAATTTGTTCACCCACCGTAATACTTATGCTATCTTGAGAGAAGCCTCTAGTGAAACCTATGCCCCCCGGGTCTATCTCTTATCATATTTTCTTTCCATATACCTTTATTTGCATCTTTACTTTTTGCATCTATCTTATAAAATACCAAAAATATATTTATCTTATCTTACTATCTTTATTAGATCTCACTTTCGCAAGTGGCCGTGAAAGGATTGACGACCCCTTTATTGCGTTGGTTGCGAGTGCTCAGTTTGTTTGTGTAGGTGCGTGGGACTTTTGAGGAGCCTCCTACTGGATTGATACCTTGGTTCTCAAAACTAAGGGAAATACTTATGCTACACTTTGCTGCATCACCCTCTCCTCTTCGAGGAAAACCAACGCAAGCTCAAGACATAGCACACTCCCTTGTGCATTGTTCTGATGATGTTTGGATATCCTTTCACTGTTCTCTTAGCTTACATGCCTATGCAACTCTGACTTTAACTCTTATTTCTTCCGTAGATGTCATCTGAAACAAGCAAAACCATTTTTTAGCGAAGCATGACAGCGCTACGGGATCTGGTACACATCTTGCACACCTGTATAGCATTGTAAGTACCTGTCCTCCGGTACAACAGCAAGGTCGATTCCTCTTATTTGATCAACCATTCGCCGTGTCAAAAATGCAGAGGGGGATGCAAGGAGGACAAGTCTTGCACATCTAATGAACCGGTAACATGGACTTGTACATGGATCATCCCAAGTGCAAGCAAAGCTGCAGTGAGCCTGTACAACGAGCTAGGTAAGTCCCTGCATTTCATTTAATTCGTACTGGCCTGCGTGTATGATTTGTGTGCGATGGCAGATCCACAAATTGAAGTTACCACGGGTGAAAATTTAACTTAAAAACTATGAAGGCAGTTGCACTCCAAAAATCAGCATAACTTGAGAAATGTGAAGCTACATGCACTTCGAAAACCAACTTATGATCCAAAGTAGTTCCAGATAATAACACACTATATCATGTAAGCACCAAAAAACACAAGACGCAACATGGTGTACAAGGACTACTAACATGGTCTGTACCTACTTGAATTACTCGTTCTCTGGCTGAAAATATCAAAGTGTAATTGCACCAATAACCAGTGCGCAAACTGCATGTCAATATATCTATGCCGCACAAATATGCCAATAGTTTCAAACAATAGATTAGAAAATTATTTATGCTACATTGTCATGATACGGGGAGTTTCTGGTAGATGGCCTCGATACTTCCTCAAGCCATGAAAATGTACTATAATTTTCCTGTGATCAATCCCTGCTAATCTCTACATCTCTGTCAACATAGAATATCATTATTAGACACTAAATCCTTCAATGGGAGCTTGCAAAATGCTTGCATTAGATCCCTCATTAGACACTATATGTTCATCACCAGGAGCATGTAAAATGTTTGCATCAAATCCTTCATCAGTAGTCTATTCATTGGACACTTCAGGCTCAAGAACAACATGAGCTTGTATGTTTGCACCAGAAACTTGATTAGATACATCAGGTTCAGTCAGTTCAGTATTGATTCGGGGAGTTATAAAATAAGCAGAAATTGGTTTCATTTTCTCATAGATTCCCTACATACAAGCAGTTTTACAACACTGCCAGGTTTAACTATTGGCCAGAAATTGAACCGTTGAATTAGATATAATCAAGGATGTGATGTACCTGCTCGTTGCGCATGCAGCTCTTGCAAGCTGTGACTGTCCATTTGTGCAAGTTTGATGCCATGCTTGTGTTGCCGCCGATGCCTCCTATGCAGGCTACACCCAGTGTCGGGGATATACCCTGCGGTATGACCCGGCCGGAGTCATAACCCGGTTGGGACTTGGTAAACCGGCGGATGGTAAACCGGTGGACAGTTAAGACAAAGAGTTAAGACAGATGGCTAAGACAGACGGTAAACCGGCAGGTGGTAAACCGGCAGGTGTTAAGTCAGATGATAACCTGGCAGGAGTTAAGTCAGATGATAACCCGATAGACAATCTTAAACCGGCAGACTATCTTAAACTGGCAGACCATCTTAAACCGGCAGATAGTGATAACTGGGTTGCCAAGGGTTATGAAGCCCGAGACGTCATGAAGCCCATAAAGACAAGTCAGAATAGTTAAAGTCCGAGTTGGACTCAACATGTAACCCGCCCCTTCAACATATATAAGGAGGGGCATGGCTCCCCAAAGAGGGACAAGCAAGAAGAAACAATCTTAGGGATAGACATAACTGGGAGAGCCGGTTTACGGGGACTCCCTCATGATGATAATGAGACCTAGCCACAAACAACATGTAGGTTTGTTACCGGATGATGTTTCCCGGGGCCCGAAGCTGTCTAAATCTTTGTCTTGTGTGTTGCGTCTCTCGATTCCGCTCAACCCCTCTCAAGCTACCACATAGATGCGTTGGCCTCATGACTAAGTCCTCACACTAAGGACATCTGACGTGTTAATTCCACGACAGTTGGCGCCCACCATGGGGCTCGCACACGGTGGTGTTGAAGTTCTTGGAGGGATCTCTTTCAGGGATCGGGAAGCTCGTGATTTGGTCGGATGAGGAAAAGTCAGGATAGAACAATCCCGCGGGATAAACCGGCAAGGGACAACTTTGAGCAAGAGTTGTCAGATTCAATAATGGCGATCAAAAATCATGGTTAATTTTTGAAGCTGGTAGTGCAAGTTTTTGAGTCCAGAGGAAATTTAGGGTTACGACGCAACAGATAAACATGACCCGGTGATTCGCCGAATCCTAAGACGAATTGATATTTGCTACATCGGCCGACGTGCAGGCCAAAGGCAACATCTACTTTATAAAATCGCCAGGGTCTTGGTCGGTTTCCTTGTTAAACAAAACCACAGTGCTGGAGGGAATTGGAATTGATCAATTGTTTTGATGCATGGAACACAAAAAGTGTCAGCAGGAGATTTCAGTATGTCGGTGATTAAACAAACTGGCCTAAGCAAGTTGCCGGCCAGCCTCAGCCAGCAAAATAGATATGGCTACGACCTGGAAAGTAGAGGGACCCGCTGGTCGCGTGTATTGACTCGCCTTGTTGAACCGCCGCGCCTTCGCCATCGCCAGTCCACATCTGCCATGGCCTCGCGTCATTCCTCTGCTGAGCTGCCCGTCCTTGCCAACCCACCTGCGCCTCGCCTCCTTGACCCGGCCGTAGCCGCCGCATCAATACCAAAGCCGCCCGGGCCTCGTCACTCCGACCTCAAGTCGCCTCCCCCATGGTCTTATTTAAACTGGACTCTGTCAGTACAAGCTCGCGCCTTGACCCGCCCCGGGCCATCCGCGCCCATGATTCGGCCGCCATGGCCACGACGTCGCTCTGTTGAGGGTCGCCGCCGAGTGCCACGGCCCGCCTGTTTTCTGCTGCAAAGCCGTCGATGCGTCGGCGCCCTGTTGACCCGCCGTCTGTGCCATGCCCCATGCCGGATCAAAACTATTAGTACTGCTATGAGTATCAAGTACAAGGCAAGTACATGTGTAAAGGTAATAATCTTCGAAGCTGCCGCTGTGAACCTGTTTCCACAAAGTCAACAGCTCCCCTCCGGTTTTGTCGGCCTGCATCAATCGCCTTGAGTGACCTGCCGCAACTGTGGTTCGCTGCATCTTCGGCGCCACGCCACTGACCCACCGGTGCCGTGTCTCGCTGAATTGCTGGCCTCGAACCGCCCCTGCTGTCGCATGCCCGCAATGCTCTCTGCTATGTCAAGTCGCCGGGTTATCTCCGCGCCAAATCAACGTTGCTTCTAGCGACCTCGCTATGGCCGGCGAGTCATCTGCCACCATGAATTGTTCACGAATCGCCCCCGCTGTGCCTTGGGCTGGCCCCTCGTCACGACTGTCACCGCCTTGAGCCGCCACGCGTCCTTTGTGCTGCCTTGAGCCACCACGCCACGCCGTTAGCTTGCCACCACTACTGGATCTACATGCGTCGGCTGCTGTCGGGTCTGCTCCGACCCGCCACCAGTCGCTGTGCATGCGCACCTGGCTCCTCCGAGTTCGACCAGGGCTTGGCAGACGATGTGATCTGCCACGGGAGAGCTGCCCCGTCTGTGCCGTGGCCGTAGCTGCGCTTAACAGCCACCATGTCGTCTCAGCCACACCCGGCCCTGCGCCTCTGTCTTCGGGTGGCCGTTCTGAGCCGTCGCTTTGACGCGCCACCGAGTCGTTACTGCTGCTCACTGTCGTCTCGCCGGGCCGCCTACCTACGTCTTGCAGCGAAGACGAGCTGCTGCCTCACCTCCGTCGCCGGGGCACACACTTCGTGCTACTTTGTGAGCTGCCGGCCTCTGTCAAATCACTCTCGTACCTCACCAAATTAGTCAAACATGAGAGTACCAAGTCAAGATACGTACAGGCTTCTTCAAGTCCTTCATGTGCTCACTCCAAAGAACAAGTACATCTCCGCATCCACGGCCGGCTTCCGGCATCGTCGCGTCTGTGTCCGGCGCTGCCGCATGAGCGACCGGTCTCTAGAATCCTCGGTTCGTGACAAGTCACCGTCACCTCGAGCCACTTGAACGCCCCGGTCCCGCGTCTGCTGCTTCGAGCTGCCCTCACTGATGGGCTTAAGTCGCCGTTGCCGGTTCACCTCCGCCCTGAGCCGTTGCTGCGGCCACGACCCGAACTACACCGCCGTGCCTGTGAGCCGCTGCTCAGGCCCTGCCTCGGACACCATCTCTGCCTCCGCCATTCGACGCGCCCTCACCCTCGCCGGTGAGAGATTCAAACCGGCGTCACCTTCACCTGTTTTTGCCATTTTCGTGACCGCTTTGACCCACCGCTGCCGTCCCTGGACGAGTCCCTTTGCTCCACAGAGAGTCACTTGCGAGTGCCAGGACCCGCATGTTTCTGCCGCAGAAGCCGTCATCGAGTGCCACTTCCGGCGACTGCCGTCGCTGCCATCTTGAAGAGAATAAGACAGTAACCTGCCGTTGCAGCATAATCCGCCTCTACCGCGGGCCTGCACCTCCGAGCTACCCCGACCGTTGCTGCGCCTTGAGCCGCTGACAGACTCCACTTCAAACCAACATCAAACCATCCCGGACCTCTACATCTCCAAACCACAGATCCGCCAGACTTCATCGCCTTTACTTCACCTCACCGGTCCGCGACGCATTAAGTCACCTCTGAGCCACCGCGCCTCCGTACAGGATCACCGGACCAACTGCCGCTTTAAGTTGCTGCCTTACTGGTTTCGTCGGTGCACCAAAAATACCCCGGCCTTGCGCCAACTCTGCTGCGCCGCGCTTTGAACCCTCTTTGCCACCCGCCTTGAGCCGCCCCCGTCGCGGCTGGCTTGTTTCGAAGCAGCTCGCCCTGCTACGCTCCAAAAACAGCCCACGTTGCCGGGCCACAGAGATATGCTCTAAGGAAAAGGATGGAGACTGCCTAGTGAAGTTATTTCGGAAATTTCAGACAAGATTGGCTGCAAGAGGAAGACCATTGCTGGATTGTGTCCATGAATAAGAAACCGACATTAGAAGCCAGTAAAACGGCCATGCTTCAGTTCCAGGGGCAAGAACACTGGGCAAACAGGGATAAACGTAGTCCGCTAGACGCCACCCCCGGAGGGTACAGTGATATTAAACAGAGATCAGTGGAAGAGTCCGGAGTGACAACAACTCTGGCGGGTCTGATAGCAACATTTGCAGTTTTTAGATGACATAAAGCTCTGCTCCTGGTGTTCAGTTCCGTCCAAGTCTCGTCACTCAGAGAGCTAGTTATCCAAAAAAATTTGATCATATCAGAAGATATATGAGGCGTTCCAGAGGATAAATATGCCCCAATTTCTTGGAGTGAAGATTATACAAACTACGGCGAACTCTGGCAAGGCCCCTGAAAGGATCAAACACAAAAGTTCTTGGTTATCTACGGACACCATATAATGATCATCTGTCGCTTAAAAATTAGGTGATATTTATCTTACATATTTTGTTAAGTACATGTTGGTTTCCTTCAACAAACAACTACTCCGCCCTGTTGTATTTTTTGAACATAGGACAATTATTCACTACAAATGTGGTTTATACCACGGATACGGAGGACGTACTGGCAATATTGCCCCCGGTATTCGTCCGTGCCTCATTACCTGGTAAATGGATGCGGACAAGCCGCCGCCTTTGAGGCCCGGACTACTTCAATTCACCGGGACCGTCCCTGCGAATTAACTCGCTCGTCCGTGCCGACTTACAATGCCGCGGTCGACGCATTTGTCCGAGATGCCTCTGATGGTGTGGTCGTCTTTGTCGTCCATCTCTCGCGGCCTGGTCTACATCAAACACAACGGGCGGCACCTGGTTGCATGAGCTATTTATTGAGTATGAGCAAGTCACTGCTTAGGTAGCCCAGTTTTTCTACCAACAAGTTGGAGGCAAATTATCATTCAGCCACCGTCTGCGCTGGAGGGCTCGATGGACATGCGCACAAGTCGCCGCCATTACAGTTTGCTTAACTTCAAACAGCCAGTTGGAAGGAACCATTGGCCGAGTTGCTAACACGGTTCATACGGGATCATCCATAACCCGCCACAGTCACCTCAACCTTCTGTGTATTCACATTGCGTTATCAAACCAATGATATATACCTTCTACTATGGTAAAGTACGGAGAATCTCAAGACAACTCTTTGAGTCATCTTAAGACTCGGGGGCTACGATGATATGACTCAGCAAGTCTTGTCAGTTTCAGCAAATTCAAGTGCCCCAGGATGTTGAAGGAAAAAGATAACCCGGTCCCGGAAGCTATGATTATATTGATGAAAATTTAAAGGCCGTCAGAAATATTCCGGCTCACAATGATGCTTCCGGTTTAAAATCTGGATCAAGAACAAATATCTGTCGCAAAGTTCGAGTTCTCAGAAAAGTCAAAACGGTCCAAAGAGAGTTTGTTGCACAACACAACTCAAACATAGGCACCCGGCGAGTACAGCTCAGAAATATATCAATTGGGGGCTTCCGGCTTATTGAGCTAAGCTATGAATTACCCGTTAGTCCGGCTATCAAGCCAATATTATCATAAGAGCACAGCTCTGGTTACTTCGGTAATCCGGCTATCAACCCAATATTATCATAAGGGGCCAAAGAGAGTCTACTGCACATCACAGCTCAAACATGGGTATCCCTTGAGCACAACTCACAGTATCACTTGGGGGCTATGTTCGAACCATAGTCACACCTCTTGATAGGCATAAGGGCCACCAAGGAAATCATTTGGGGTCTTGGTCGTGTCCGAACCATAGTCACACCTCTTGATAGGCATAAGGGCCACCAAGGAAATCATTTGGGGGCTTGGTCGTGTCCGAACCATAGTCAGACCTCTTGATAGGCATAAGGGCCACCAAGGAAATCATTTGGGGGCTTGGTCGTGTCCGAACCATAGCTACACCTCTTGATAGGCATAAGGGCCACCAGGGAAATCACTTGGGGGCTATGGGTTCAAACCATAGCTACACCTCTTGATAGGCATAAGGGCACCAGGAAAATCACTTGGGGGCTTGGTCGTATTCGAACCATAGCTACACCTCTTGATCGGCGTAATGCCACAATTATGACTACTTGGGGGTTCTGGTCGTATCCAAACCATAACTTAAACCCTCTTGATCATACACATACATCATCATATATTGCATTATATATTGCGTCATCATTACATCATCATAGCATGTATCATATGTCCACGGATATACCAATTTATATGGCAGGAATCGGGTTATCAAACCAGATTATATTATTAAAATATTTAATAGCCAACACGGCTGGATTTTTATTATGGTTATCAATAACCAATATTATGATTGAGGTTTTCAAAGTCGCTTCAGCGCAATGGATAAAACTTATTCTACAATGGAAGGAATAATCCCGAGTCGCTGCAGGCTTACAACCCGACACTTGGGGGTTACATTATTCAAGTTGGGATTACATCAAATACACAAGTCTCATGTCGCTTCAAGCATGCACCATGACACTTGGGGGCTAATGCAAAGTCATTGTTTGTTCACCTTATTGAAGACCCGACTCATCACATCATAATGAGCTGGCCCTTGGGGGCTACCAGTTGCTCCTGTCAACTATTCAAGGTACAAAGCTTTTTATCCATTATATTGAAGGGTCCACTGTTCAGCTGGTAAAGCACAAGGCTCTTAACCTTGTGGACGTGGATTCAAGCCCCATGATGGGGGTTACATCATATGATGTTATTTTGATTGAAGTATATATAAAGTCCCAGCTCAATATTATCTTACTGAGCCGGTCCTTGGGGCCTACATGTTGCTGTTAAAGTCTACATGATCATATTTTCAAAGTCCCTGCTCATTATTTGCATAATGACCCTGCACTTGGGGGCTACACTGGTTGAAGTTTTTATGAGCATCAGGAAATTACAAGTCCCAGGTTGCTGCAAGCATGACAACCCGGCACTTGGGGGCTACATATGTGGAATACTCAATTCTGACTAGTGATTGAGATGAACAACCTGGATTTCTTCAAGCTTGTGACATTCGTATTGAAGCAAGTCTTAAGTGGTTACTACGTTCCCTTCTTAAGATTTGAGGGCTACAAGTGATAGGCATATAAGAGGTATATTTTCAAAAGCTGATGTTAACAAACAGTTATGATCCGGTGCCATCAATATTTATAAACCGACAAGTTCTACATTCTTAAGCCGGCAAGTTCTACATTCTTAAACTGGCTGAAGATTAGATGAGTATTTCAAAGACCAATATTTTTGTTAAGCATTGGGAGATGAGTCAAAGAAGTTATTCTTCACAATATTTCTCTGTGATAAACCAATGTCGGCAAATTGATTATGAAGCTGGCCTATTGACCCAAATTTTCTAGAAGGAAATGACAACGATTTAAAGATGCTCAGGATCAGTTTAACATGGATAAATCCAAATTAAACTGGGGCTAATGTCGGGGATATACCCCGCGGTATGACCCGGCCGGAGTCATAACCCATCTGGGACTTGGTAAACCGGCGGATGGTAAACCGGGGGACAGTTAAGACAAAGAGTTAAGACAGATTGCTAAGACAGACGGTAAACTGGCAGGTGGTAAACCGGCAGGTGTTAAGTCAGATGATAACCTGGCTAGAGTTAAGTCAGATGATAACCCGTCAGACAATCATAAACCAGCAGACAATCTTAAACCGACAGACCATCTTAAACTGGCAGACCATCTTAAATCGGCAAACAGTGATAACTGGGTTGCCAAGGGTTATGAAGCCCGAGACGTCGTGAAGCCCATAAAGAGAAGTCAAAATAGTTAAAGTCTGAGTTGGACTCCACATGTAACCCGCCCCTTCAACATATATAAGGAGGGGCAGGGCTCCCCAAAGAGGGACAAGTAAGAAGAAACAATCTTAGGGTTAGACATAACTGGGAGAGCCGGTTTACGGCGACTCCCTCATGATGATATTCAGACCTAGCCACAAACGGCATGTAGGGTTGTTACCGGATGATGTTTCCCGGGGCCCGAAGCTATCTAAATCTTTGTCTTGCGTGTTGCGTCTCTCGATTCCGCTCAACCCCTCTCAAGCTACCACATAGATGTGTTGGCCTCACGACTAAGTCCTCACACTAAGGACATCTGACGTGCTAATTCCACGACACCCAGGGTTGAATCTTCATCTTCTTCTCCTTCCATTCGCTTGAAGCCCAACTACCGGCATACAACGAGGGCGCGAGGAATTGCTGTGTCGGTCTGTCCAGCGGCGGCTAGGTTAGGAGCGAACCAGACAAGAGGCTGGAGCAAACAAATTGGGATTTTTTCCTGCTCTCGATCGATAGGGAGGCGCTCGATTGGGCCGCGAGCTTGCTATAAGGCCTGCCTTGCACTTACGTTATTGGCCCATACAAATTGAAATGTTTTCCTTCATTTTTTTACATTGGCTGCTTGTGTGTTGGGACGAAGAAAACTAGCCTGGGACAACCTGGATAACTCAAACTAGGTACACACTTTCTAGCCACCCGAGGCAGCCACCCATCCCAGCCACTACGGTGGCGTCTGCCCTCTTTGCATGTTAGATTAGGGTAGTGAAAAATATTCCAGTGACGCTTTTGATTTACCCACAGAATGGTTGAATTGCTTGTTTCTATGAACTGAGTTCGCCAATAATGTGAATGATGCCAGTCTTTTCATCCTATTGTACATTGCTTAGATCTCGATATGCCAAATGTAATCACATGAAATATACAGTAAAAGCAAGTGTGATGTGCGTGTCTATAACTAGTCTAACAACCCATCCTCATATAACATATCAAGGACGCACCATCTTATCAGATTAACCATTCGACTTACCAATGCAGTGTGGGAAGAAAGAAGTATTGGGACTGTGTATCCAAGAAATTGATGACACGGACTCCTTCGTAGAACCTTGTAAGCGAAAAAGAAGTTGTAGTGTGCCTGTAAAAAGATCTAGCGTAAGTTCAGTCACTTGCTTCTCGGAATTTTAGTTAGGCACTTATTTAAAAATTGTTCAATTACATTGTTTGGCTTAATTTAGTTACTACTTATTACATAATGTCATAGACTGTTAATCCTATTATAGACTGCACCTATCTTTGTATTTGATACTTACTGTTAAGAACTACCTGTTTGCCTGAACTTAAATAGCTAGTTAAGCATGTAGATAGCTTGTCATATGTACTTCTAGGGTGCAGTAGAATTCGCGTGTAATTTACATTTTCATACCCTGCTTGTTTAAATGGTTTCCTGTTATCACTTGTAGCACAAGTAATGTTTGCATGTTCATAGATAGACAACCGTGACGTTTATATGAGGGGCACCATCTTTTTAGCTTATATATATGTTTCTTGGAAGCATTTTGCTTACATCAAAGACATTTGTAGATTTATGTGTTGCTGGTAAATGGTACCGATTTGTTACTTTAATACGCTGCCAAGAACTTGGTAGTTTTACTAGTTCATGTATAATTAAACACGTTGCCAAAACTGGTTAGTTTTACTAGTTTCATGTTAGTTTCTTATGGCTCTTGCAACACTTTACTTATGATTGCTAACATTCAAGTTTGCAGGATCCAATTGAAACTCTATTGGCACAACAAGTATGTTTTCAGAAACTTCTTTTTTTACCTAGTTTGCTGCTGTAACTTGTTGTTGTAATCATCTTACCAACTTCAAGTTTTCAAGATCCAATTGGAAGTCCAATTGGATAACAGGTGTATTTTCAAAAATATATTTGTGTAACAGGTTTGCTGTTGTAACTTGTTGATTTAATAAATTTACTGACTACTCAACTTTTCCGGATCCAAGAGAAACTCCAATGCCACAATAGGTTCCTTTTGCATAACTTGTTTGTTTAACTGCTTTGCTACTGCAACCGGTTGCTCTAATCACGTTACTGGCTACTCAAAATTTAAGGATCCAAGAGAAACTCCGATGCCACAACAGGTACCTTTTGCAAAATTGTTTGTTTAACTGCTCTCCTGCTGTAACCAGTTCCAATGATGTTAATAACAACTTTTTAGGATCCAATTGAAACTCTTTATTTCCTTATTTATTTAAGTGGTTTGCTGTTATAACTCCTAGTTGTGATGTTTTGCTAACTTCAACTTTTCGGAATCCAGTCGGAACTTTAATGGCAAAACAGGTTAGCCCAAGATCAAAGAGTGACGTCCCCATGGACGTTGTATCATCCCACATCAGTGGCAGCTGCCCAATCATGCATCATGAATTTCCAATTGTTGATGCTCTTCAAGCTAAACTATTGGCAGAAAGAGATTCTGATTCGGCAATTAGAGATGAAGTTAACATCTTGAGGAAGCAAACAACAAAATCACAAGCAATACTCAAGACAACCATTAAATATTTGGTGGATTTCAAAACAAAGCAAGCTGATACTGTCCGCATTGTTAATGTCCTGAAGGAAAACAGGAAATTAAATTCCCACTTGGCAAATCATAGGTGAAATGTTCTTTCCATCGTTGAATAACCTTTGTTATGTTTGTTCATGTAATCGATCAAACCATTTGTTTTAGAGATCATGTAGTAATTGTTTTTTTTTTGTTTTTTGGGTTGTGTTTTTTAGCACAATTTGTATTAATTGATAAGACTGTGAAACATTTCATTTTGATTGTTGTGCCAAACCTACAAATATGCCAATTGGGCTGAATGTGCATTCAACAATGATAGTAGTATAAATGGTTCTTAAGTGGCACGCATCTGAAAGGGAAAAGATGTTGTACTAGTTTCACTAAAAAAGGATGCTCTTCTAGCAAAAAAAGTACAGCGGCCTGGCTTATGTATGTTAGTTGATATTATTGAGCAATATCCTCTATAAGTGTTTATATATTTGTTAGTTTTGTACATTATTGGTTGATTGACTCGATATTTTGAATCTTGAGATATCGCTTGTCTACATATCTTAATGGCGAGTACACATTATGCTGCATGTGACACTTGAGTTGGACATAAAGTGGTTTCAAATATTCGAATTCACCTTAAACTGGACTCGAGCTTCTGAATTCGAGTATCGGCATTTGTAAATCATATTCATATATAATAGTGGAATACATCTGTGTCGTGCTTTTGAAGATATACAAAAAAGCATAGAATGATTTTTAAAGATTCGTATAGGAATACAAAATGGATTCAAATTTAGTTGCCACTGTAAACGTGGATGCTTATTGTCCTAAAATTCGAAAGAAGCAGCAAAATGTCCGCTCCCACATCGGCTGCCCAAAGCCTGTGTTTGGGAGATGGAAATTACTGTCTACCCCTTACACGGACAATCCATCGGCCCGATTTCCAGTGCTCTCAATAGGTGTAGGTTAGTAACTTCAACTAGACATGACACTACCAACTTTGAGCCCATTCCGACATGGTGGGCGCCAAACATGGGCGGCTAAACACATTTGAGTCAAGATCGTCCGAAAGATGTGTGTCTCTCCCTCCATTTCTCCATTCACACATGTTGGGCGGCAAAACAAACTCGACTCGGACGAAGTTGATGTAGGCAAATATTTTCAATAGGGGAAGATTATTAACTTCACTTGGACGTGACACAACCGCCATACCTGTCAGCCCCGTTCATACACCATGGGCGCTAAAACAGCCTCTCCTCTCCCAAAATCGCTCTGGGCAAATGTTGGGGAGATGCGAGATTACCGTGCAATCACCAACCCATGAAATGTCTAAATTTTAAACGAGGGCTAAGTTCGTAACTTTCCTATATTTCAGACAGGCACATCCCAAAAACATGGTTCCCGTACCTCTGCCTCCATTTTCACATTCATACACCATCCGCGCTAGAACACCATCCCCACACCAGCCTCCACCATCCGCCACCCCATCCACCGCCGCCGTCCTCCACCCCATCCATCGCCGCCGACCTCCACCATGTCAGTGCGCCTACCAAGACCGCATCGTCCACTGCTATAGATGGACGTTTCTCATCCACGACGATGGACTAGGAGCCTTGCATCGCGTCCTCTTGCTTCGTCGGCACCGTCGTCCTCTTTGCCAGGGCCGCTAACACGAACTTCTCGTCGCCCGCAACGGGACTTATCCCCCGATGCACCCGTCTACCGTCATAGATCTGCTTCAACGCCACCGACAGCCATCACACCCCTGATGCCTACACGGCGCCGCAAGAGAGGTGGTACTTCATATCTGCTCGACTTTTTGATCTCAACCGGAAAATAGATTGTAACTTGGTTACTATACTTTCATTTCAACTCTTAGAATTTAGTTCTTAGTTCGAAGCAAACAATGGATGGTAAATAGCATTTCTGTGGTTTGGAGCTTTAAATCTTCCATGTCACAGTCATAATAGGGTTTAATTGATCATGCTTAGGGTTTAAATCATCATGTTGGTTCTATGGTGGTTTCTTTAATAGAAATCAGAGGGGAAACCCTCTTTTGCTCAAAAAAATGCTTAGGGTTTCCCCTTTCATGATCACTATACGATCAACATATGTGCTTCGTGTCATAATACCACTGCACCACCAATCAAGCTAAAGAAGCTTAGTTGTTCAAATACGAATCTGATATTATTAAAACATAGTCATCTAATTAGTCACCTAAATGTTCCTAATTTAGTTTCGAAAATGCATGTACGTCGTTCGGGTGTGTATCTATAGGTTGCCAACGGTGGGTCGCAGCCCACCCTGGGATTTTTGGTCGGCCCAGGCCCCGATTCCCCTTTGTTCTTCTGCGCTTCCAATCTCTACTCGCCCCCGGCCGCCTACCTCGCTAGAGACTTGCCGTCCCTGGACGACATGACTCTAGGAGGAGATGCCATACTAACAAGAGGTCAGGAGCCGCTCGCCCAACAGCATCACCGCTGCCCGGGCGCATCGCCGTGCCTACCTTCCCTGTCCTTTTAGGGCTCAGGCATGCAGTAGCCACTAAGCCAATCCGATTTATCCCGAGAGAAGTCCTCAACACTCAGCAGCCACTCCTCATCACCCATTTTCTAATTGATTCATTACTCATTAGGCAGGACTGTCATTACGGTATGTTGTGTACTGAGTGCTACCTACACTTAATGGTTCATATGTATTTTAATAATCTTTAGTACCTGTAAAGTTCATAGGGTTTCAAAATACCGGCCCTAGGAACAGACACTAGTCATTTTGAATTGTTGGTCATAGTGACATTGACCCAGATTACTACTGCAGGCCAGGTTTATTGACAATTTTACTTGTCTTTCTTACTCGATATGATATCCAATTATTCACGTCGATTAGTTGCAAAAAATAAGTGCTAGACCAACTTCTTGATTCTGATTTTGGATGGTCTGTTACTGTAGTTACAATTCTGCATACTTGTTCTAGTAAGCTCACAAGTAACGATTGATGCACCACATCTATGCTTGCCTTGTCATATTTGTTGTCAATATTCTTTTAGGGTGGATCACCCTATTTCAAAATACTGGAACCGCAGACATGAGTGAGTAGTACTTCTCTGTGTGATCTCTTCCATCATGTGTGTTCAACGAACACTGAATTGTATAGAAAGAAAGTGTCATTTCCACCTTTTACATAGACTATGATCATTTACATGGAACACAATCTGCCTACTTTCTTTGTGTCTGTCGGATTTAGGGATCCGGAAACCCTTGAGAGGTTCGAACTCTAGGGTGCGTGCGGAGATCTCAACCTGCCTAGCCTTCCTACTCGCGATCCTCCTAGCCTAGCGTGTCGAGCTCAAAGGGACACAAAGACACAGAGATTTATACTGGTTCGGGCCACCGTTGTGGTGTAATACCCTAATCCACTGTGGTGTGGTGGATTGCCTCGAGGGGCTATGGATGAACTAGTATAGTGGATGAACAAGCCTCAGGGGGTGAGGTGTTCTTGAGCTAGTGTGGTGTTCTACTTGTTCTGATTTCAGTTCTCTTCTATGGTGGTGGCTAAGTCATATATATAGTGGCCTTGGTCCTCTTCCCAAATATGAGCGGGAAGGGATCCCACAATGGCGGGATTTGAAAGGGGACAAGTAGTACAGTCTATCCTGACAAAAGTAGTCTCCGCCTGCGAAAAGCCTCTGGTCATGACGCTGCGGTGGGCTTGATGATGACCTCCGTCCTGCCGTCCTAGTGGTCTTGGTCTTGTTTCACCAGAATGGAAACTTTGGCTGACTCCTCTAGACTCTGTGCCTGTGGCTTGCCTCCCTTGCACCAAAGAGGAAACATGTGCTCTGCACCCACTGGCACCCGCCTGGCCTTGGTTGTCATGACTCACGCCAGCTGAGCCTCATGAGATACTTGCATAGAACTCTCCACCCCTCAGGAGCCCTCCTGATGAGGCCACCTCCTTTGGGGGTCTTGGCATTGTCCGCCTCGCGAGGCTTGGCCCCTCGCGAGGGTCTTGCGATGTTGGTGTTGAAGCTGGGCCGTACCAAGCCGTCGATGGAGTCACGTGGTGGGCCGCAGGTAGGCAGGACTGGGTACCCCCAAGTCCAGGACGCCGGCAGTGTCGCACTACCAGCACTCCACCATTGAAGCTAAACATTATGCCACTCATAATTCCTTAGTTTATTTGGTCAAATTCGAATTTGATATGATTCTAATGTTCCTACTTCAGTTTTGAGATGTGTGTCTGCCTATTATAGAGACATAAGAGGTTTGTATTTATGTATGTGGTCTAGTCAGCACGGTTGGGGGTGAACTTTGCATATACAGGGGTTTATAGGGAGACACACTTCAAGTTGAATCCGCAATGCATTCCATAGATAATCTGACTACTTTTTTTCATGGATCTCACATATTGAACAACATCATAATGATTATGTGCTTCCACACATGAAAAGAGTAAAGCAGAACAATGCCATGGCTGTCATACTTGGCATTAACGGAATGAAATCAAGTCTGGATGCAATGCAATGCAAACGTTCTCCACCTACAGATTCATGCTCAGAATATGATCCTAACAGTGATTCTGAGCTAGAGGGAGACCTAAGTCAATGTAGCTCCCTAGTGGAGGAGTCAGAGGAAGATGCCCTATCTTATTCACCCATCAAGGTGCTTGCCCTAACTTTCCAAGGTTATATTGGTCACACACATCTTGAAATCACACACATCTTGCCCTATCTCGAGTTGTTTGTTAAGCTCGGCTAGTTCTAGTGGTGCCATCTTATAGGGTCTTCTAGAAATTGGGACAGTTCCTGGAATGAGATCTATCACGAACTCGACATCTCTTTCAGGTGGAACACCTGGCAACTCTTCTGGAAAGACATCCGGAAAGTCACGGACTACCGGAACGTCTACGAGGTCTGGCAAAGGACTAGCATTAAGAGAGTATAGCTGTCGCTTAGCTACTCGGGTCAAGACATTGACTATCTTTCCCAAAGGATGTGTAAGTTGAACAGTCCTAGAGAAGCAATCAATCTTGGCATGATGGGCTGACATCCAGTCCATACCCAAGATGATATTAATATCCAAAGATTTGAGAGCTATCAATGATGCAAGGAAAACAAGTCTGTCAACTTGGATTTCATTCCCATGGATTATTCTAGAGGTTTGCCATCTAGAACCAGGAGTAGAAGTTTCCATGGTGGATGGCATGTCACAGAATGCGGTGTTACGCAAACGAGCATAGTTTTTGGATATGAATAAATGAGATGCTCCAGTATCAAAAAGAACAGATGCCGGGTGGCAATTAACAAGGAGCGTACCGAGAATAACGTTGGGATCCTCTTGAGCCTCTTCAGCTGAAACACAATTCACATGGCCACGTGCAGCGGTGGCCGGCTTGGCGTAGTCCACCTTCCCTGTTGGCTTGCCACAGCCAACAGCCTTTCAAGACTGGTTGGGGTTGGTCTAGGGACACTCGCGCATGTAGTGGCCCGGTTCCCCACACTTGAAGCACGTCACGGAGCTAGTGCGTGGAGGAGCATTGTTGGTTGGCCAACCATAGGGCTTGGCTGGTGCATACAGCTGAGCTGGATGGGGCGCCT
Source organism: Triticum aestivum (assembly GCF_018294505.1). NCBI lineage: Eukaryota > Viridiplantae > Streptophyta > Magnoliopsida > Poales > Poaceae > Triticum > Triticum aestivum. The sequence goes on along the minus strand of NC_057804.1, from coordinate 276,488,814 downwards.
GATAGGATGGCCTCGATGTGAACCTGGGTGACAGGACAGTGTTAGGCACCCACACCCGACGCTTCTGTGGACCAGCACTGGATGAGGAACCCATATTACGGCCATGCTTGCGTGTTGCTTTGAAATCCGTCTGACCCATCTCAGCACTGATGGCTTTGTTCACAAGCTTCTGGAAGGAAGTGTACTCATGCAGACGGAGATCTCGGCAAAGCTCAGGGCTAAGTCCCTTGCGGAACCTTGCCTGCTTCTTGGCATCGGTGGAAAGTTCCTCAGTTGCATATCGTGCTAGGTTACCAAACTCCCTGTTGTATGCATCCACAGAGAGTCTACCTTGGGTGAAACTGCAGAACTCCTCACGCTTACGGTCCATAAGACCCTCCGGAATGTGATGTTCGCGGAAAGCCTCACTAAATTCTACCCAAGTAGTGACATGGCCAGCTGGGCGCATGGCTTCATAATTCTCCCACCAGAGACAGGCGGGGTGATGTGGAGCATCCTTCCATCATCCCCATGGACTCTACTTCGACCACACTTGCTCCAAGAGGACCCATGACAAGAGCCCGAGCACGTGCCATCCAATCCGAGGTACCATGTAAGCAGCCAAGGAGAAGGAGTGGTGCAAGATGAACATCAAGATCAAGGAGGCATTCCACCCATCCTGGAAGGACCGGTACAACCGCCCAACCACCGCCTGAGCGGAACAACCGGCCAGCCACCGCCCAACAACCGGCCACCATTCTGTGATGAAGCGGTGCAAGGCCGGTACAGCATCGGTTCTACCAATTTCTGCCCAAAGACCGGAACAACCGCCCCGACATCCGGTACAACCACTGGATCCTTCGACGTCCACCTCCAGAAGCTAGCACCCGACCTCCCAGCGGTAGTACCGCCTTCCTCAGCCAGAACTACCGCCCCTCATGAGCTCTCTGCGGTACTACCGGCACCATGACCGGTACTACCGGCCTGCCTACGCGCAGTGCGAGGGGTTTTCACCCCATGTATCCTCTCCCACTTACCCCTTCGTGGCTTAGCGCTATATATACTCGTCTCCTAGCTTCGTATTAGGTTTAGCATTGGTTTAGCCCATATTTTGTGTGAGAGCCTTGCTCATCCACTTGGCTACTTCTCCTCGAAGCTCAGGACCTCTTCGGAGAAGATCCCCCAAGCGGATTCAGGACCCCTTTCTAGGGAAGACCATCAAGGCCTCCGTACGGAGAAGAACGGTTCCTTTGTATCCTTAACTTTGTTGATTGTGAATCATATGTTACTCTATGTTGTCGGTGATCTAGCACTCGTGTGATTGATGCTATGTCGGTTTAGCGTTTTCTCTTGTTCTCCCCGTGTTTCTTCCCTCGAGTTCTTCCGCGTGTTCTTCGTGATTCCCCGTAGGATCCCTCCAAATGTGAAAGATCGTCCACCTAGGATTCCGCCCTACATCATCTTGGTATCATGAGCCATGTTGATCACGTTTTTGGAGCCCCTACCCCGTGTTTTCCAGCTTGATTTTGTTGTTTTCATCCTAAATCCCCACCAAAAATAGCCCCAATTTTTTTGTGATTTGTTGGTTTGATGATGTTTTGTCGATTTTGATCCTTGGATTTGCTTGGTTTCAAGTGGATCTAACTTTTCCCCAAGTTTCCCCACTTCCCATCCACGAAATCTCTCCAATTTTGCCCCCGAAATCATCAATTTCCGCCCCAAAATCGCGTCCCGAGTGAATCTGCGAAAAATCCCGACACGAGCTCTACTACCGCCCCTCCGAGCGGTACTACCGCTAAGTACCACAAGCGGTACTACCGCTTGTCCGAGCGGTACTACCGCCCATGCCAGTTTTAGCGTTCCGAGTTTCACCGTTTTGCCCATAACTTCCACATCCGGAGTCCGATTTTCGCGTTCTTTAGCTCGTTATGAAGCTATTGACATCCCCCAACCATCTAGATAGGTTCCAACACCATTAGACTCCATCAAATTTTCCAAAATTTGGAAAGTTTGCCTAGGCCCTCCACCATATCATCCGCGTAGCCACCACCGATCACCGCAACCTAACCCAATTTGTTCCCTATAGCATTAGTGGTTACTTGAGTAGTGAATCGAGTCTCCTAAGGTGTTTCGGCTACTTAGGGACGATTACTTCTTCATCAACCACCACCACCATTTCCGCATAGACGTGCCCACCATACATTTCCACCGACCACCCAAACCTAACCCAATTTTGTTTGAGTTGTGGCTTGTGTCTCCTAAGGTGTTTCGGCTACTTAGGGACCATTGCTTCAACTCCGACACCGTGTATATCCCATCACCACCACTCCCGCATTGCCAAGGGCAAGCCACCACCGCTTTCCGCTACCACCATTTTGACATTTGACATTTGAGATTTTGAGTTCGCGGTTTTTCCGTTTCCTAAGGTGTTTCGGCTACTTAGGGACGAGACTCCATCATCTTGGTATCTACATCAAGAACACCGCCACTCATCATCGCCACGGACGGTAACCTCCATATCATCTTGGTATCGTGGTATCCCTCCATTGTATATTACCCTTGCCATTGCATTGATAACCTCTAGCCCATTTTGCGTTACTTGCCTATCAAGACTAGCCATTTGAGTATTGCCGGCAACGTGACTTGTGCACATTAGTGATCATACTTCCCATAGCATACATACCATATCATCGTGCTACATATATTGGTATCATATCTTGTGTCACAAGTTTGTTCCCGCATATACACAATTGCTATCTTGGTTTGTGCATTGTGCAAAAGTGGCCATAGAAAAAAAGAAAAAGAAATAAAGCTTTTAAGCAAAAGAAAGAGAGCAAAGAAGCTTGTAAGAAAGTGCCATAGCATCATACCACATGACATATAAGATTGTCATATCCGATCATCTTGGATCATCTTGAGAGAAACACCGGGAACCATACATACATAGCATACTTGGGATAGAAGTTTATCCATTTTGCATCTTATAGGTTGTGCACAAGTGTCGTGTCCGCCTATTGAGCAATCGTGCTAGCGTCTCTCTTGAGTTGTGCAACACGAGCGTTTTCCGTGGAGTCCACATTTTGTGCTCATTCCTTGGTTGCATGACCCCATTTATCTATCCGTGTGTGTGTTTCCGTGTGCCACATATTGCTATTGGTCTACTTGTTTCACTTGCGAATTTGTGAATCTCTTTCAACATTATTGACTCTTGCTAACATTTTGCATCAAATTTTTGTGCCACTATCCTCACCGAGCTCCTCCATAAGCTTTACTTGTGTAGGTGTGAGAACCGACAAGGATTGGTACCAATAGTGCTATTTCATTCTCCGCATTTGAGTGAACTTGATTCATTGTCAACATCGGTCAAGGTACATTGGTATAAGTTCTTCTCTTTCTCCCACTCATATTTGCTTGAGTCTTGTGATGGATAGGCAAGGCATTTCATCTCCGGTCTATGACAACACGACGGCATGAACAAGTACATCACCAAAGCATCTATCTTCGATCTACAACGACAAGTGCAAGGCACACAATCAAGATTGCGAGAGCGCATCGAGAACATCTCCATCGACATTCGTCACTCCGAAGCAAGGAGAAGGGACAACATCGACAAGAAGCTTTCCGCACATAAAGAGGAGCAAGATGCAAGGATGGAGGATATTAGAGCCTTGATCAAGTCTTCTTCCCCTTCGTCATCTTCAAGGCGGCGATATTCAAGACACAAGTCTTCGGAGCGCGAAAGCGATGCAAGTGCAAATCGTCCTCGTCCACATATACATGGAGACCACCATCACGTTCGTGATCCACATCGTCATGAAGGGCAAGTCACCTCTAAGCATCATGTGCACGACGACGACGAAAGCCTACGAGCTCAAGCACGACAACGACATCGTCATCATGAAGATGCTCCACAAGCACAAATGGACAAGTTCCAACAAGCCCTACTTCACGCCAAGTCCAAGCTTCATAAGCACAAAAGAAGACCGCGAGACGACCACCACCAAGACGACGCTACGGCTACAACAACCACTTCGGCATCTTCACCAAGTGCTATCAAGGCATCTTCGCCTTTGGACGTATGGCATCTTCGCCTACTTCCCATGAGTACGCCTACATCGACTTCATCAAGTCCAAGGCGACCACCTACAAGCGAGGGCGACACTTCCATCTTCGGAAGCCCCTCAAGGAAGACGGCCGAGCATGGGAAACTCCCTTCGATCATGGAGACGAGCTATGAGGTGCCACATCATATGGGCCTCCAACAACAAGACAGCAACAAGACAGTCGAGCAAGGGCCATCCCCTTCGACCACGGCTATGAGCGCGAACCTCTTCAACCACATGAAGACGACGCCCACATTGGACTCATACTCCGAGTCAAGCTACGCGACCGCGCATGGAGACATTTGCACCTACATCTCTCCGACACCCACATATGTTGAGATGCCCCAAGTGCCATGTGAGGAGAGCCACCACCACATGAGTGACATGAGTGACTCCACCATACGTGACATTGAGAGCATTTCCTATGAGAGGATGAGTGTGACCACCACTAGCCCCACACATGAGATCATGACACACATCCTATGTGAGGTTGAGCACCATTTGAGTAACTCCACCAACCATATGAGTGAGAGCATCCTTGAGGGAGTGGGTGAGCCACAACACTTAGAGAGTGAGGTAGTTGACACGGCATGTGAGGCCACTATGATTTCTAACGACTTAACCTCTACTCCTAGTGTGTTTTCCTCTTTGGTGCAAGGTCTCCTACATGAAGACATGCCTACCCTCGACGAGTCCATCCATGCAATGGAGACGACAATGGCCATGGTGGACGATGATGCACCCCCCACATGGTTCCATCAAGACGAAGATGACAACAAGACGATCTTCAACACCTCACCTACAACACATGAGTGACACTCCAAAGGTAACATAGGTGATGGTGCTTCTCTTGTCCCACTAGTGGACTCTCTTGACATCGATTGCTCCCATGATGTTGACACACCTATTGCCATGCTTCATGATAGTGAGACTTCTTCATGCCTTGACTTACCTATTTATGATGAATATGATGATGAGCCTGTTGAGTTGCCTAGTTGTGATGCTATGCTCCATAGGATATCATGTGAAAATTCTATTGGTCACTTCATGTTTGACAATCCATTGAACTTGTCATATGCTATGAGTGAGATCTCCCATATAGCATCATTACAATCTCAACATAGTAACTATGCATGCCCCATTAAAATCAATCCCATTTGCACTTACGGCATAGATGACGAGATGATGGTCATTGGCTTTTGTTTTTCATGTGATGATATTGCCATGCTTCCTTTACATGATTTGCACAATTCATCTACTATGCCACGCCATGATCACATTGAACCGAATATGCATTGTTTTGGATGTTGTCAATGTTCTCCATGTGATGTTTCAATTAATGCTCATGAGGAGACCCCCATAGTTTCCTCATACATATTAGGAGATTTTGATGCATTCCAGATTTTGCATGATTCCCATGATAGTGTACACCATATGCATTCCATGAATAATAATGCTCTAGATATTTCTCATGATGAATTACATCCTTTGAGTCTCCATTATGACATACATCATAACAAACCTCTCATGATGGATGACATGTTTCTATATCGCGCATCTCATTTATTTGAGCATTGGATATTTTGTGCTAACCGACACAAGCACGTGCGCATCATGATGGATGATGTGTACATATACCATGCACACACAATTTTCTCTTTGTCTTTGTTTTGTGTAGGTACTTATGAACACTCGTCAACCTCACAATCCCATGAGTTGACGAAACGAGCTCTTGAGAGCAACTATAACTTGGGATCCCATGGACTATCCTTACCACCATTCCCTTCGCGCAAGGACTACGTGCATCTCTTTTACTTGTCTCTCACACGGCTATGGGCTATTTACCACTTGTCACCTTATGCTCATTTTCCCGTGTTCACTTTGAATGTTATCCTTGCTTCTATGTCTTTGCCATGCAATGGTGACCCTTGCTTGCATCTACCCATGATTCACCATTATGATACTCCCATGTGTATTTGCATGCTTGGTGGAGATCATTGTTGCTTTTGCCATGTTTATCATGTGCCCCATGCTATTTATGCTTGTTGTGTTGGGAGAGTCATGATGCCCCATTGCTATTTACATATGGTCTCTCACCAATACATTGATGATAATTTTCTCATATCTTGCTTTCATGCTTGAGCTATGCCATGTGAATTATTCATGCCCACTATTTGCACACATGACATGCTTGCCATGATTCCTTCTAGTATGTTCCATCTTCACACTACTAGCTTGCTTGACTTGATTGCTATGATTGCTTGCTTGGTTGCATCACCCATGTTCCACTATCACTTGCTTTCTTGGGTTGATGACATATATGCTCATGCCTCTCACATGATATATCTTGATCATTGTGTCTTGTGTCCATTAGTTGCCTCTCTCATATCCACTTGTATTGAGTGCAACCATACTATGCTTATTGATCTTGGAGACTTTGACATATTACTTGTGATGCATGCGTGTTTGATTGAGCCTATTGCATTTGGTTGTTCTTGCATGATATGCCTCCATACTATGAAATACTCCCTTGTCCTCTCTTATGATGAGCATGATGCATACACTTGTTGGGTATCTTACCACTTGAATGATAGGTTTTGCATTTCCGCTAACCTCGTTTGTTTTTCCGAGTGTTTATCATGTTCTTTCATTTTGGAGGATTCACAAGGCGGTGCCGTTATGCGACATATTGGTTATGTGCAGGCATACATGATGTACGACTCCAACATCTTTGGGAACTTTCTTGAGGTGAACTCCTTCCTTTTGAGCCATCCTCAAATACGCATATTGGATGGGTCATTCTTTCATTGTTGTTTCCTTCTTGTTGTCTACATGATACATCTCACGAACGGAGGAGCGACATTGGAAATTGGCTCTATGGACCTTTACATTGAGGAGCGCTCGGACTTCTTGGATGTACCTTCGGATTTCCACTCATGCCATGACATCGAGCATTGGTACATCAACACTCCTTTGGCACGTTGCACTCACACCCTACATATTTGTTGATTGTGCTCCCACATGTCATGCTCGATGGACATATCATACTTACCACAAGTTTACACCTCATGCATGGATTGACTCACATTATGATTGCCTTGTTGCATCTTGTATTCCCATGTCATCCATGATATATGAGCTTGTGCATTTCCTTAGCAAATTTGTTGTGATCTACCTTGATGGCATATTCCTACATCATGACCATATTGTCGACCATCAATTGCATGATAATATCCACATGTTGAGCATCCATTGCCACGTTCATGCATTTGATAAACCATCCCATTATGACATCATTTTGCATCCTGGTTGCATTGCTCATATTCATAACACATTTGTGCACACAATGATTGCTTTTCCTCCCATGAATGCTTTGCATCTCATTCTAGATCAACTTGATAAGCTTCATGCGCTTTGTCACGACCAATCTTGCCGCACAGACTCATTCTTACATGATGGACACTTTGTGTGCGCTAACCATTGTATTTTCGAGTGTTGCTTGTGTTTGCTCTTTTTGCATGTCTCTCACTCCGGCGATACCTTGGACTACTTGGATTGCGCCATGTCTTCAACTTCGTCCAACTACAAGTCCATCCATGACAACCTTTCCATGGTGATGAAGATTTTGATCCGAGGTCGGATCTTTCCCATGGGAGGGGCGATGATGTGGAGCATCCTTCCATCATCCCCATGGACTCTACCTCGACCACACTTGCTCCAAGAGGACCCATGACAAGAGCCCGAGCACATGCCATCCAATCCGAGGTACCATGTAAGTAGCCAAGGAGAAGGAGTGGTGCAAGATGGACATCAAGATCAAGAAGGCATTCCACCCAGCCTGGAAGGACCAGTACAACCGCCCAACCACCGCCTGAGCGGAACAACCGGCCACCATTCTGTGATCAAGCGGTGCAAGGCCGGTACAACACCGGTTCTACTGGTTTCTGCCCAAAGACCGGAACAACCGCCCCGACATCTGGTACAACCGCTGGATCCTTCGACGTCCACCTCCAGAAGCCAGCGCCCGACCTCCCAGCGGTAGTACCGCCTTCCTCGGCCGGAACTACCGCCCGTCATGAGCTCTCTACGGTACTACCGGCCCCATGACCGGTACTACCGGCCTGCCTACGTGCAGTGCGAGGGGTTTTCACCCCATGTATCCTCTCCCACTTACCCCTTCGTGGCTTAGCACTATATATACTCGTCTCCTAGCTTCGTATTAGGTTTAGCATTGGTTTAGCTCATATTTTGTGTGAGAGCCTTGCTCATCCACTTGGCTACTTCTCCTTGGAGCTCAGGACCTCTTCGGAGAAGATCCCCCAAGCGGATTCATGACCCCTTTCTAGGGAAGACCATCAAGGCCTCTGTACGGAGAAGAACGGTTCCTTTGTATCCTTACCTTTGTTGATTGTGGATCATATGTTACTCTATGTTGTCGGTGATCTAGCACTCGTGTGATTGATGCTATGTCGGTTTAGCGTTTTCTCTTGTTCTCCCTGTGTTTCTTCCCTCGAGTTCTTCCGCGTGTTCTTCGTGATTCCCTGTAGGATCCCTCCAAACATGAAAGATTGTCCACCTAGGGTTCCGCCCTACATCACGGGGCCTTCAAGATGATATGCAGCAAAAGTGACCTTATCAGCCTCAGCTACGAGTGTAGAACGTATCTTCTGAGTAATGCTGCAAAGCCAGTCATCAGCGTCGAGAGGCTCGATGGAGTGGTGGAAGGTGGGTGGGTGTAACTTGATGAAGTCGCTGAGCGACACCAAGTTATTCCTCTGATGCTATTTTGTGTTCTGTTCGATGCGCTCCAACAAACGGTTGGTCTCCCGTTTGTTTCTCTCAGCCTCCAGCATAACCTCGGCCAGAGAAGGAGGGTGAGGCAGGTTTGCATCCTAGCTCTACTACCTTCGGCCTGCTCCGGGGGAGCAGGGTTGTTGCGGGTGTTGACCATCCTAGGGAAACAAGACAATGGTTTAGTCCAGAATGATAAGATTCTGACATAGAAATGTAGAATGTAATGGATAACTCGGAATGCAAGATGATCATCTGTATGACCTGGTAAATACATAAACTGCTACATTTATTCCATCATCATACACACCATACAAGGTTTAGTACAAGACCAAACGGAGTACTACTATGGTGAAAGGAAGATTACATCTCATCGGAGGCATCCCAAGCTCCTATACATTCTTTTTCTACACCTCCAGAAAGTGGTACACACTAAGTCATATCCCACGAGTCATGCAGGATGGTGGACGATATAATTGTTACATTACTAGTGGTGCTACTATCAGCTCAGACATTTCCATAGTAATCCTCATAGAAGTTACGCTCATGACCTGGGAGCTGAATGTGATCATCTGGAAACAGATGATCCTGTGGAGCCTGCGGTCCATAAGGACTCGGGTATGGCCTGGGACCATCAAACGGCGGCAGAAGAGGTCCACGAGGAGGAGTGATGCCCCCTACATCATGCCAATCCATACGGTCCGGCAGAGTAGACCGCACGGGTAGAGATCCTGCATATCCATATACGCTGCCTGCATAGCAGGTGCAAACCTGGTCAAGGTGGCACGCCAATCCATACGGTCCAGGAGTTGTAAAGCTCCAATCGCAGCGCACGATTTCACGGTCCTTGTCCTCAAGCAACGGTGTGGTAGTGCGGAGCAGCGAATCCTCGTGAGAAGAGTCGGTGTAGATAGCTGTGAAGTAACCTTATGTATAATAGTCAGTGTTTCGGAGTAAGGAGGTTCTGGCCTGTATAATAGTCATCATCGAATATGCAGCGTCTTGCACAGACATCTCGATGGTAACCCCAATCCCATATGAGCAATGGAGGGGTTCAGTGGATCCAGGATAGCAAGGAAATATCCTGACGGTGTACAGGTATTGGCTTTGATTGAAGTCTCTACACTGCTCCTCAACGGTGTACTCGAGATACCAATGGTATCCAGCCTCGGTCATTACTCGAACCAACATAGCAGTATGGCCAGGTACATCGAGGCATCGAGTCAGACGAACAACTTGATTCTGGGTGCGGGAGGCCATCTGAAACACGATATAATGCAAAAGCATTAGAATTTCCAGCAGAAATTGGACAGCATAATGGCTGTAAATGCTCAAAAGATTTTGAGGCATTTTGCAAAGGATTGCATAGACACTCAACAACATCATATCAAGATTCTGGGTCTAACTTAGCAATATAATGGGGTAGTAGAACTGAACTAGGCTTGTAACCATCAAACCTATAAGGTACTACTGATTAGTAACACGTGAACCTGATAGAGAGAAGAGATCCTAATCCTTAACCCCCGGTGGAAGAATAGACTGACTCAGATGAGAATGCCATGAGGTAAAGGAGTAAAAAGAGCCTTACGTTCCATCCCACAATCAATTCCCCAACATATAACTAAAGCATTTCTAGACTCAACATCGACCAGTTTGGCTTGGAGAACCTACAGGCAGTCCGGCTCTGATGCCAACGCTGTCAAGACCCCGACTCAATGCCACATTGATCTAGCTTGTAACACCTCATATCACTTTGCATTTGGAGCTACAGATTAATTTCTATGATTTTTTGAAGTTTGTGGTATTTTCTGGAATTTTTTGTGTAAAAATAATTCCAGTAAATAATTTACTGCGTCAGCATTACGTCAGGATGACGTCAGTGGTCAACAGGACGGACCGGGTCAAACTTGACAGTGGGTCCCGCGTGTCAGTGTAATTAGTTTAACTAAATTCAATTAGTACTAATCCTGGATTAGTTAGCCGGCTGGGTCCCACCTATCATTGACCCCAAGGGGGTTAAACTGGGCCCGCCCGTGGTCAAACGGGGTCAACTCGCCGACGTTTAGCTGCCGGCGAGGCCAAACGCGGCAGTGCAGTTGCTGGTTTCACCTACAGGGCACCGTTCAGGGCGCCGTTGGGCTCTACGGTTAGCTGGGAGCGAGCCGCGGCGGGTGGTGCAGGTGGTTGGGCTCGGGGTCGCCGGAAACATCGCCGGCGACGGGTTTGGCGGCGGCCGGATCTTGGGTGAGCTCGGACTCGTCGCTAGGGGGCATGGCGAGGCGTGCGGGTTAGTGCGTTGAGCTCCTGGGGGTGTGGTGAGGCTAGTGGACAGGGTGGCTTGGCACGGTGGAGCGACACGGTGACGACGATGGCTATGGTTACGGCGGCGGGACGGTGGCAGCTGCGTCGGCCATGGCGGAGGGGAGCGAGGGAGAGAGGCAGGGGGAGAATGGACGTGTCCAAGGGGTCGGGGCGCAACGTGGAGGTCGTCCAGACCAGCAAAGCTGCGAGGGGAGGAAGCATGGCTACGGTCAGCTGCGTGCTGCACGCTGGTGCCGGCGTCGAGCACCTGCCTGCCTGCCTGGCCAAGTCAAGCAGCTCGCTCGAGCGGTTGTTGGGCTGGGCCGGCTAGGTGGGCCTGGTGGTGGGCTGCCAGGTGAGGCCAGGTGAGATCCTCTCTCTCTTTTATTTTTGTTTGCTTTTCTATTTTTCTGTAAGTGTTTGGCTTTACTAAAAATACTAAAATGTTTCCAAAAATCCTGCAAATAATTGTGGGCTCTGTTTGGATTATTCCTAACAGCCCTCACTTAAATCCAGAATTATTTGGGCATTTGAATTATTTTATAGCATTTAAATGCCGAAATGCAAATAGATAAAGAATTAATCCAGTGACCTTAGGTGTTGCAGAAAAATGTGAACCACTTTCGGCAGAGGTTCTAAACCAAGACAAAAATAATGGACATTTTAGAAGGGCATTTCAGGTTCATTGAAAATATTTTTAGTAAACCCTAGTTGGTTTCAGAGGGGGCTGGGGGTTCTGTCATCCCCATTTCAAGTTTCTATTGAATGAAATAGACATGATGCAAAACTCTAATGCAAGAACTAGCTAGGTGTAACAAAGGGCTTGTCCTCTAGGTGCTTTCGCTTCCCTAGGGGGCTTCTGGCTGTGCCCCGGCGTCTTCCTCTGTTGGTGCCTATGTTGTAGCTCCCCCTTCAGCCCAAGGAGCAGTGACCAGGGGGGCCATCGCGGCGCTCCGTATGCCTTCCTTATTCGCAGCCTTGCCACTCTCGGTCTTGTCAGGCTATGCCCGTCAGCTCCTGACAAGGATGCTGGTGGCGTTGTGCCGGCGCATCGCCCATCTTCTTCTCTTCCTGCCACACTACCTGGAACGAGAGAGACAGGAAGAGAGGTTTATGGAGTACTTATCTTTTTCCAATCTTAAATTTGTAGGCACTTATCTTTTTTCTGCTCTAGGAGATGATTAAATCTTGGAATGTGCTTTCCTGGAATATTAGAGGTATAAACTCTGATAAAAAACATTTGGCCCTAAGAAATGTGACCGATTCCAGTGGTTATGCGGTTATTTGTATCCAGGAAACTAAGCGTGAATCGTTTGATTTAGCTTTTGTTAAAACTTTCTTCCCTAAGCGCTTTGATAAATTTGTCTTTGCCCCCTCGATGGGTGCCTCTGGTGGCATTATTACTATTTGGAATAGTTTTGTGTTCACTGGCTCTCCATGGCATGTCAGCCCTTTTGCTGTTGGGATCACTTTTTCCTCTACCCAATCAGCTGATGTTTGGACACTTGTTAATGTGTATGGTACTTGTTCTGGGAAAGAGAGAGAGAGGACTTTTCTTCGTGGTTGTTTGATCTTAATATTCCAGATGATGAAAAATGGTTAATTCTAGGGGATTTCAACTTCATTAGATAAACCCCTAATAGAAACAAGCCGGGGGGGAATGCCAATGACATGTTGCTTTTTGTTGGTGGGAAACGACACCTATGGGATCACAAGAATCCCTACTACGGCTGCGGGGCGCATGGTTGTGAGGAGAGCAGGATCAACAGTCAGTACGAACATGCAGGTCGTTTACCCAGGTTCGGGCCACTAGGATGGGTAATACCCTAGTCCTGCTTTGATGTGTGTATTTGTGTTCTTGAGGCTCTTGAACTAGCTACAATGAGCGTAACTTTTCCAAAAGTATGAATCCTTCTACTGGATGCCTCGGGCCTCCTTTTATAGGAAAGGGGATCGCCACAACGGCACACAGGAGGTGGCATCGGGTTACTGTGGTTGAGCCTATCGCTAGCTATTACAGGACAAGACGCATTTAATGCACCTCTGACATGTCCCCTCCACTTTACCGCCGCCTCCCCCTACCTTGACACGCGCCTGGGCTAGCGAGGCGGTTAGCTCCATGTTGGCTGGCAGGCTGCTGAGGTGGCGCGGAGGTAGGGCCTTCACGAAGATTAGCATGCCACCACGTAGGCGTGCACTGAGTTGGTCGAGAAGCCTCGTGCCGACACGCAGGCGGCTGCCCAGCTGGTGGGCTGGCAGCTACATGGGAGCAGTGGAAGAAGCTCGGTGGGTGTAGGCCTGGCTGTGGCCTCGCGGACATCCTCGGCAAGGGCCTTGTCAGGGCCCCGACAAGGATGTTGCCGCGGCATTGCATCCATCCCCAGCAAGGGTCTTGCCGGGGGTCTTGTTGGCTTCCTCAGCGAGGATCTCGCCGAGGTTCGTTGTCTTCTACTCTTCTGATTTGAAGTGTTCTTTGTCTTCACCAAGATCTGCATGCCACCATATGGAGGCGCGTCCCAAGCCTATATCCCAACACGGTTGGCGATGCTGGAGAGACTGGGGCCCAAGGGGGGCGCGCCATGCTGGCGTGGGGTAGGCTGCCCCGGCAAGGTCCTTGCTGGGGCCATGGAAGCCGCCCCTGCAAGGGTCTTGCCGTGGGGAAACCACTTCGCCTTCTTGCTCTTCATGCCTCTATCTTGGCGTTGCTTTGGCCGTCCCGCAGCTTTGATTTCCTGTACCCCACTTGACTGTGGTCGTGGGCGCAGCTCTTACTGCCCGTGCACAAATAAGGGGTACAAAAGAGCGCCCTATTTTGGTACACCGACAGGAGCCCCCAGGCCTGGGCCACACATAAGCGCGATACGTTGTTGGGCCAGGCCCTGAACGGTGCACGGGCAGGCGGGGCGGTTTTTACCGGGGTAGCTTTCCGTTTGCTACGCTTCCCCACGACACGCGTTGAATGCGTGATGTGGGGGTCACGCGCGTGCGCGATTGAAGCATGCTTGTGTCATTGATAACCCACAAGTGTAGGGGATCGCAACAACTTTCGAGGGTAAAGTATTCAACCCAAATTTATTGATTCGACACAAGGGGAGCCAAAAAATATTCTTGAGTATTAGCAGTTGATTTGTCAATTCAACCACACCTGGATAACTTAGTATCTGCAGCAAAGTATTTAGTAGCAAAAGTGGTATGATAATAAAGGTAATGGTGGCAAAAGTAAAGATAATAGTTTTTGGGTTTTTGTAGTAGTTGTGACAGTAGCAACAGAAAAGTAAATAAGCGAAGAACAATATGTGAAAAGCTCGTAGGCAATGGATCAGTGATGGATAATTGTGCCGGATGCGATTCCCCATGTTATAGCTATAACATAGGGTGACACAGAACTAGCTCCAGTTCATCAATGTAATGTAGGCATGTATTCCATAAATAGTCATACGTGCTTATGGAAAAGAACTTGCATGACATCTTTTGTCCTACCCTCCCGTGGCAGCGGGGTCCTAACGGAAACCAAGGGATATTAGGGTCTCCTTGTAATAGAGAACCAGAACAAAGCATTAGCACATAGTGAATACATAAACTCCTCAAACTATGGTCATCATCAAGAAGTATCCCGATTATTGTCATTTCGGGGTTGTCGGATCATAACATATAATAGGTGACTATAGACTTGCAAGATAGGATCAAGAACGCACATATATTCATGAAAACATAATAGGTTCAGATCTAAAATCATGGCACTCGAGCCCTAGTGACAAGCATTAAGCATAGCGAAGTCATAGCAACATCAATCTCAGAACATAGTGGATCATAGGGATCAAACCCTAACAAAACTGACTTGATTACATGGTAAATCTCATCCAACCGATCACCGTCCAGCAAGCCTGCCATGGAATTACTCACGCACGGCGGTGAGCATCATGAAATTGGTAATGCAGGATGGTTGATGATGATGACGGCGACGAATCACCCTCTCCGGAGCCCCGAACGGAATCCAGATCAGCCCTCTAGAGAGAGATTAGGGCTTGGCGGCGGCTCCGTGTCGTAAAACGCGATGACACTTTCTCTCTGATTTTTTTTTCTCCCCGAACGTGAATATATGGAGTTGGGGTTGAGGTCGGTGGAGGTCAGGGGGGCCACGAGATAGGGGGGGGGCATGGGAAGGGGCGCGCCCCCCTATCTCGTGGACATGGTGTGGGCCCCTTGGTCTTGATTCTTTCGCCAATATTTTTTATATTTTCCAAAAAGTGCCTCCGTGGATTTTCAGGACATTCCGAGAACTTTTCTTTTCTACACATAAAACAACATCATGGCAGTTCTGCTGAAAACAGCGTCAGTCCGGGTTAGTTTCATTCAAATCATGCAAGTTAGAGTCCAAAACAAGGGCAAAAGTGTTTGGAAAAGTATATACGTTGGAGACATATCAACTCCCCCAAGCTTAAACCTTTGCTTGTCCTCAAGCAATTCAGTTGATAAACTGAAAGTGATAAAGAAAAACTTTTACAAACTCTGTTTCCTCTTGTTGTTGTAAACATGCAAAGCCATCATTCAGGTTTCAGCAAATATTATGAACTAACCATACTCACAATAACACTTAGGTCTCACAATTACTGATATCAATAGCATAATTAGCTAGCGAGCCATAATAATAAAACTCGGATGACAACACTTTCTCAAAACAATCATAAACATGATATAACAAAATTGTATCTCGCTAGCCCTTTCTGAGACCGCAAAACATAAATGCAGAGCACCTTTAAAGATCAAGGACTGACTAAACATTGTAATTCATGGTAAAAGATATCCAGTCAAGTCATACCCAATATAAACCAATAGTAATGAACTTAAATGACAGTGTGCTCTCCAGTGGGTGCTTTTTAATAAGAAGGATGATGACAAAACATAAAAGTAAATAGATAGGCCCTTCGCAGAGGGAAGCTGGGATTTGTAGAGGTGCCAGAGCTCGATTTTAAAATAGAGATTGGATAACATTTTGAGCGGCATACTTTTGCTGTCAACGCAACAACTATGAGATGGCTGTATCTTACATACTACATGCATTATAGGTAGTTCCCAAACAGAATGGTAAAGGTTTATACTCCCCCAACCACCAACAAGCATCAATCTATTGCTTGCTCGAAACAACGAGTGCCTCCAACTAAAAACAGCCCTGGGGGAGTTTTGTTTAATTATTTTGATTTGCTTTGATCTTTTTGGATCATGGGATTGGGCATCCCGGTTACCGGCCCTTTCTTGTGAATGAGGAGCAGAGTCCACTCCTCTTGAGAATAACCCACCTAGCATGGAAGATATAGGTAGCCCTAGTTGAAACATGAGCTGCTCGAGCATACAAAACAGAATTTACTTGGAACGGCAGGTAAATACCGCATATTGGAAGGTATAGTGGACTCATATGGAAAAACTTTGGGGTTTATGGAGTTTGGAAGCACAAGCAGTATTCCCGCTTAGTACAGGTGAAGGATAGCAAAAGACTGGGAAGCGACCAACTGAGAGAGCGACAATAGTCATAAACATGCATTAAAATTAATCTACACCGAGTGCAAGCATGAGTAGGATATAATCTACCATGAACATAAATATCATGAAGGCCATGTTGATTTGTTTCAACTACATGCGTGAACATGTGCCAAGTCGAGTCACTCAATTCATTCAAAGGAGGATAGCATCCCATCATATCACATCATAATCATTCTAATAGCATGTTGGCACGCAAGGTAAACCATTATAACTCATAGCTAATCAAGCATGGCATAGGCAACTATAATCTCTAAATGTCATTGCAAATATGTTTACCTCATAATAGGCTAACTTAGAAACGATGAACTCATCATATTTACAAAAACAAGAGAGGTCGAGTTCATACCAGCTTTTCTCATCTCAATAAGTCCATCATATATCGTCATTATTGCCTTTCACTCGCACGACCGAACGATGTGTATAATAATAATAGTGGACGTGCATTAGACTAAGCTAGAATCTGCAAGCATTCAACTCAAGAGAGAAGACAAGTAATATGGGCTCTAAGTTAAATAAACAATCATGCATATGAGAGCCACTAAACATTTTCAATATGGTCTTCTCGACCCCCAAAGGAAAGAAAAGAAAATAAAACTATTTACACGGGAAAGCTCCCAACAAGTATAAGAACAAGAAATCTTTTTGGGTTTTCATTTTAATTCTACTACAAGCATGGAAATTAAACTAACTAATTTTTTTGGTTTTTCTTAAGGTTTATCAAACACACAAGAAGAAAACTAGAAAAATAAATTTAAACTAGCATGGATAATACAATGAAAGAGTATGAGCACCGACGACTAGTGTGTGAACATGAATGTAAAGTCGGTGAGAAATACGTACTCCCCCAAGCTTAGGCTTTTGGCCTAAGTTGGTCTAGTACCAAGGACCGCCGCTACCCTCCCCGGTGTACTGGGAGGTGTAATCAGGATACCACTGGCTGGTCATCTCCGGATCCCACTGGACAGACGATGCACGATAAGGGTCTAGTTCAGGTTCCGGCTCAGGTTCAGGTTCTGGAGTGAAAGCTTGGGCTCGATGATTGTACACCGCTTCTGGCGTGACAAGAAAATTTTCTGCAAGCAAATCAAACAACAGAGGCGCATGCAAAATAATAATCTCAATGTGTTTCTAATTAAATCTAAGTTTATACAAGAGCATCTTCTCTTCATTGTCCACAATAAACTTGTGTGCTACCTGATATGTCTGCAACGTATCTATAATTTTTGATTGTTCCATGCTATTATATTACCCCTTTTGGATGTTTATGGGCTTTATTTTACACATTTATACCATTTTTGGGACTAACCTACTAACCGGAGGCCCATCCCATATTGTTTTTTTGCCTATTTCAGTATTTCGAAGAAAAGGAATATCAAACGGAGTACAAGCGGAATGAAACCTTCGGGAACGTGATTTTTGGAACAAACATGATCCGGAGAGCTTGGAGTGCAAGTCAAGAAGCTTCCGAGAGCCCCACGAGATAGGGGGCCGCGCCCCCCTGTAGGGCGCGCCCCCTGTCTCGTGGGCCCCTCGGGCGGCCACCGACGTACTTCTTCCTCCTATATATACCTACGTACCCCGAAAACATCCAGGAGCACCACGAAACACAATTTCCACCGCCGTAACCTTCTGTATCCACGAGATCCCATCTTGGAGCCTTCGTCGGCACTCTGCCGGAGGGGGAATCAACCTTGGAGGGCCTCTACATCAACATCCTTGCCCCTCCGATGAGTTGTGAGTAGTTTACCACAGACCTACGGGTCCATAGTTATTATCTAGATGGCTTCTTCTCTCTTTTAGGATCTCAATACAATGTCCCCCCCCCTCTCTTGTGGAGATCTATTCGATGTAAACTCTTTTTGTGGTGTGTTTGTCAAGACCCGATGAATTGTGGGTTTATGATCAAGTTTATCTATGAATAATATTTGAATCTTCTCTGAATTCTTTTATGTATGATTGAGTTATCTTTGCAAGTCTCTTCGAATTATCAGTTTGGTTTGACCTACTAGATTGGTCTTTCTTGCCATGGGAGAAGTGCTTAGCTTTGGGTTCAATCTTGCGGTGTCCTTACCCAGTGACAGAAAGGGTTGCAAGGAACATATTGTATTGTTGCCATCAAGGATAACAAGATGGGGTTTATATCATATTGCATGTGTTTATCCCTCTACATCATGTCATCTTACTTAATGCGTTACTCTGTTCTTATGAACTTAATACTCTAGATGCAGGCAGGAGTCGGTCGATGTGTGGAGTAATAGTAGTAGATGCAGGCAGGAGTCGGTCTACTTGTTATGGACGTGATGCCTATATACATGATCATGCCTAGATAATCTCATAACTATGTGCTTTTCTATCAATTGCTCGACAGTAATTTGTTCACCCACCGTAATACTTATGCTATCTTGAGAGAAGCCACTAGTGAAACCTATGGCCCCCGGGTCTATCTCTTATCATATTTTGCTTTCAATCTACTTTTATTTGCATCTTTACTTTTTGCATCTATATTAAAAATACCAAAGATATATTTATCTTATCATACTATCGTTATTAGATCTCACTTTCGCAATTGGCCGTGAAGGGATTGACAACCCCTTTATTGCGTTGGTTGCGAGCTCTCAGTTTGTTTGTGCAGGTGCGTGGGACTTTTGAGGAGCCTCCTACTGGATTGATACCTTGGTTCTCAAAACTGAGGGAAATACTTATGCTACACTTTACTGCATCACCCTCTCCTCTTCGAGGAAAACCAACGCAAGCTCAAGACGTAGCACTACCATGCTCTTGTAATCTAAAATGTGAGGAGGCAATTTTGTCTCCTCTTTCTCATGGCGCCTAATGGGTATCTGAAAATGTCTAGCAAGACGTGCAGCATAGATACCTCCAAATATGGGGCCTCTTGTACGATTCAGGGCTAGCCGTTTAGCAACAACGGCACCCAAACTAAAAGTATTGTCTCCAAGTAAGGCATGTTGAAGAATGATAATATCAGGAACACTAAAGTTTCCACTATTTGCACGACCAATCAAGCCTCTACTAGCAAATATGGCAAAGTAACATAAAACAGGAAAGTGTATGCTACAGATTTTTTCCTCGGAGCCTTTCTTTGGCTCCTCTACAACGATAGTATTAACGAAGCCATCCACATCTTTACGATGGGGTTCCTCTAATTCTCCCTCGTAAGGTATCCTACACACCGCGCAAAAATTACGTACAGACATTTCTCTGAATTCATCATATAAATGAAATGATACTGCAGGCGGTGACTTCTTTGGATAATAATAAATTTCTTGCACAAAAGTATTAGTGAGTAAGAGATACTGATCGATCCGATCGTTGATGAAACCGGTAAGGCCTGCATTCTCGATCAAAGAATAAAAATCTTCATGAATTCTAGCTTCTTTCAAGAAATCTTCACATAGCCATTCACACAACCGCACTTCCGCTAAGCGAGGAAGATTATACATGGCTTTTTTCCTTCTCTTTAGCTTGTTTTTCCTGAGAGCCTTGGCTAGAAGAGCCCCTCAAAAATTTCCTTACCATTTTCTGAAAATTTCTGAAATTTTAGTAACTTCAAAATAAAAGTGAATAAAACTAAACAAGATTGGTAGCAACTACACCTACAAGTGCCTAGAGCCTATATCATGCATTAGAATTGCTTGGGACCTCATAAATTGAACATGCAAGCTCAAGAACATGGTCATCTATGCAGCAAAAATTTGCAATGAATAAAGCACTAGAACTAAAGCTAATTGGACCAATGGAGGAGTCACATACCAAGCAACAATCTCCCAAAGTAGTTTTATGAATGGAGCTTTGAGCAAGGAGATCGAAAATCGCAGCAAAATGAGCTAGAACTCGTGCTTGAGCTGGATGGGGATTTTTTTTGGGTAGAAGATGAAGTGTGTGGGTGCTGGCATAAGTGGAGGGGGCCACCAAGGGCCCACGAGATAGGGGGCGCGCCCAGGTGGGGTGGGCGCGCCCTCCACTCTCGTGGCCTGGTGCTTGCCTGTAGTGCAGTGTTTTCAGTGCCTAAAATCCTCAAATATTCCATGAAAAATCATACTAAATTTGCAGGGCATTTGGAGCACTTTTATTTTCGTGATAATTTTTTAATGCACGGATAATTCAGAAAACAGACATATTATACTATTTTTGCTTTATTTATTCTAAATAACAGAAAGTAAAAAGTGGGTACAGAAGGTTGTTCCTTCTAGTTTCATCCATCTCATGATCATCAAAATGAATCCACTAACAAGGTTGATCAAGTCTTGTTAACAAACTCATTCCGAATAACACGGAACTAGAGAAATTTTGAATAACACGAAGTTACCTCAACGGGGATATGAAAATCCCCAACAATAAGAATATCATACTTTTTCTTGACAGTAGGGAGAGGAAATTCAAAGCCTCCAATAATGATAGTTGGAACTTTTCCAATAGAATTGATGCTATGAACTTGAGATTGTTTCCTCGGAAAGTGTACCGTATGCTCATTACCATTAACATGAAAAGTGACATTGCTTTGTTGCAATCAATAACAGCCCCTGCAGTATTCAGAAAAGGTCTACCAAGGGTAATCGACATACTACCGTCCTCGGGAATATCAAGAATAACAAAGTCTGTTAAGATAGTGACATTTGCAACCACAATAGGCACATCCTCACAAATACCAACAGGTATAGCAGTTGATTTATCAGCCATTTGCAAATATATCTCAGTAGGTCTCAACTTATTCAATTAAAGTCTACGATATAAAGAGAGAGGCATAACACTAACACCGGCTCCAAGATCACATAAAGCAGTTCTAACATAATTTCTTTTAATGGAGCATGGTATAGTTGGTACCCCCGGATCTCCAAGTTTCTTTGGTATTCCACCCTTAAAAGTGTAATTAGCAAGCAAGGTGGAAATTTCAGCTTCCGGTATCTTTCTTTTAATTGTAATGATATCCTTCATATACTTAGCATAAGGATTTACTTTGAACATATCAGTTAAGAGCATACGTAAGGAAATAGGTCTAATCATTTCAGCAAAACGCTCAAAATCTTCATCATCCTTTGTCTTGGATGGTTTAGGAGGAAAGGGCATGGGTTTCTGAACCCATGGTTCTCTTTCTCTACCGTGCTTCCTAGTAACAAAATCTCTCTTATCATAACGTTGATTCTTTGATTGTGGGTTATCAATATCAACAGCGGGTTGAATCTCTACTTCATTGTTTTTGCTAGATTGAGCATCAACATGAACATTATCATTAACATTATCACTAGGTTCATGTTCATCACCTGATTGTGTTTCATCATCAGAAATAGAAATATCATTGGGATTCTTAGGTGTGTCTACAGTAGGTTCACTAGAAGCATGCAAAGTCCTATCATTTTTCTTTTTCTTCTTTTTAGAAGAACTAGGTCCCTCTAAATTGTTTCTCTGAGAATCTTGCTCGATTCTCTTAGGGTGGCCTTCAGGATACAAAGGTTCCTTAGTCATTCTACCAGTTCTAGTAGCCACTCTAACGTCATTTTTATTATTTAATTCATCAAGAAAATCATTTTGAGCTTTAAGTACTTTCTTAGCTTGAGTAGCAACCACAGAAGCATATTTTCTAATGAGTTTGAGTTCACCTTTAACTCTAGCCATATTATCGCTCACGCGTCCTATCTCGAAAGCATTAGTCTTTAACTCTCTACCAACATAAGCATTAAAACTTTCTTGTCTAGCCATAAAGTCATCAAATTCATCTAAGCACGGGCTATGAAATTTAGTAGAGGGGATTTTAACTTTATCATATCTATAGAGAGAATTTACCTTTACTACCTGTGTCGGGTTATCAAGACAATGTGGTTCTTCAACAGGCGGTATATTAAGACCATGTATTTCTTCAATAGGTGGTAAATTCTTAACATCTCCAGCTTTAATACCTTTTCCTTTCATTGATTTCTTTGCCTCTTGCATATCTTCAGGACTGAGAAATAAAACACCTCTCTTCTTAGGAGTGGGTTTAGGAATAGGCTCAGGAGTTGGCTCAATTGGTTTAGGAATTGCCTCAGGAATTGGCTCAGGAAGAGTCCAATTATTTTCACTAGTCAACATATTATTCAATAGTAATTCAGCTTCGTCGACTGTTCTTTCCCTGAAAACACAACCAGCACAACTATCCAAGTAGTCCTTGGAAGCATCGGTTAGTCCATTATAAAAGATACCAAGTATTTCATTTTTCTTGGGCGGATGATCAGGCAAAGCATTAAGTAACCGGAGAAGCCTCCGCCAAGCTTGTGGGAGACTCTCTTCTTCGATTTGCACAAAATTATATATTTCCCGCAAGGCAGCTTGTTTCTTATGAGCAGGGAAATATTTAGCAGAGAAGTAATATATCATATCCTAGGGACTACGCACACAACCAGGAGCAAGAGAATTATACCAAGTCTTAGCATCACCCTTTAGCGAGAACGGAAATATCTTAAGGATATAATAATAGCGAGATTTATCATCATGAGTAAACAGGGTGGCCATATCATTCATCTTGGTAAGATGTGCCACAATAGTTTCAGATTCAAGGCCATAAAAAGGATTAGATTCAACTAAAGTTATAATCTCAGAATCAACAGAGAATTCATAATCCTTATCAGTAACACAGATAGGTGAAGTAGCAAAAGCAGGGTCAGGTTTCATTCTAGCATTAAGAGACTGCTGCTTCCATTTAGCTAATAATTTCTTAAGATCATATCTATCATTGCAAGCAAATATAGCTCTAGCAGCTTCTTCATTCATAACATAACCCTCAGGAAGAACAGGCAATTCATAATCATTGGGAGAATTTTCATCATCACTATCATCAATAATAGCATCTTCAATAATTTCATTCCCCCTAACTCTAGCAAGTTGTTCATCAAGAAATTCACCTAACGGCAAAGTAGTATCCCGCACAGAAGTAGTTTCATCATAAGTATCATGCATAGCAGAAGTGGCATCATCAATAACATGCGACATATCAGAATTCATAGCAACAGCAGGTTTAGGTGTCGCAAGCTTACTCAAAACAGAAGGAGAATCTAGTGCAGAGCTAGATGGCAGTTCCTTACCTCCCCTCGTAGTTGAGGGAAAAATCTTGGTTCTGTCGTCTTTCAAGTTCTTCATAGTGATGAACAGATATAAATCCCAAGTGACTCAGAGAATAGAGCTATACTCCCTGGCAACGGCGCCAGAAATTAGTCTTGATAACCCACAAGTGTAGGGGATCACAACAGCTTTCGAGGGTAAAGTATTCAACCCAAATTTATTGATTCGACACAAGGGGAGCCAAAGAATATTCTTGAGTATTAGCAATTGAGTTGTCAATTCAACCACACCTGGATAACTTAGTATCTGCAGCAAAGTATTTAGTAGCAAAAGTGGTATGATAATAAAGGTAACGGTGGAAAAAATAAAGATAATAGTTTTTGGGTTTTTGTAGTAGTTGTAACATTAGCAACGGAAAAGTAAATAAGCGAAGAACAATATGTGAAAAGCTCGTAGGCAATGGATCAGTGATGGATAATTATGCCGGATGCGATTCCTCATGTAATATCTATAACATAGGGTGACACAGAACTAGCTCCAGTTCACCAATGTAATGTAGGCATGTATTCCGTAAATAGTCATACGTGCCTATGGAAAAGAACTTGCATGACATCTTTTGTCCTACCCTCCCGTGGCAGCGGGGTCCTAACAGAGACTAAGGGATATTAAGGTCTCATTTTAGTAGAGAACCAGAACAAAGCATTAGAACATAGTGAATACATGCACTCGTCAAACTACGGTCATCACTGAGAAGTATCCCGATTATTCTCACTTCGGGGTTGTCGGATCATAACACATAATAGGTGACTATAGACTTGCAAGATAGGATCAAGAACACAAATATATTCATGAAAACATAATAGGTTTAGATCTGAAATCATGGCACTCGGGCCCTAGTGACAAGCACTAAGCATAGCAAAGTCATAGCAACATACTAGGGATCAAACCCTAAGAAAACTAACTTGATTACACGGTAAGTCTCATCCAACCCATCACCATCCAGCTGTAACGCCCGGATAATCTTGCTACAGTAATCCCATGCTAATCATGGCACGTCATCCCGATTACTGTTGCTATCCTCGCAATAATTCGAAACCGTTCAAATTCAAAATTCAAATTGATGAAAACAATAAAAATTTTCAAAATTTAAAATAAAATTGTTCGGTGGTTGACGAATATTACAAAGGTAATTATGGTGCAACAAGCATGTTTTTATAAAATGGCTAAATGGATTAAATGATTTAAACAGAAAAGAAATAATAGAAGAAAATACAAAAGGAAAGAAAAAACAGAAAACCAAAAGGAAAAAAAACAAAAGGAGGGAAGCCCCCCCCCTGCTGGACCGCGGCCCAGCTGGCCATCGGGCCAACCAGGCCAGCCCAGGTCGCCCCCCCCCCACTCCTCTCCCTTATCCACTCCCCTCCCCACTCCCCACCGACAGCCTCCCCCCACTCCCCCCGAAATATCCTCCCTCCCCCCCGATCTGGATCGGGAGGAGATCGCCGCCACCCGCCGGACCGCCCCGTCGCCGCCGAACGCCTCCCCGACTCCCTCCTCGCCGGTCGCCTCCAAGCTCCACCGCGCCCGCCTCCTAGACCCCGCGGACCCCCTGTGAGCTTCGCCCACTCCCCCCCCCCCCCGTCGCTCCCCTCTCCCCCTCCCGAACGACGCCGTCGCCCGGAGCCCCCCGTCGCCGGCTCCGGCCGTCCCCGCCTGGCCTCACGGCGCCGTACCACGTCGGCCGCCCCGAGCCCTCGACGCCTCCGCCCGCGCCTGCCCCGTCCGGCCTCAAGACGCGCCCCGCCGCGCCTCTTCTCCCCTCCCTAGCGCGCCTCCTCGACTGGCTCCTCCTGCCGGCGGATCCCGGCGAGCCCCCGCGCTCCGGCCACGGCCACCGGCGCAAGCCGTGCGCCCGCACTTCGCACACCCTCCCGTCGTCGCCCGCGCGCGCCCGGCCGCACTTGTTGCCGCCCCGGGCCGCGGCCTCCTCTCGGCGCCCTCCTCCGGCGACCGTCCGCCCTGCCGTGGCCGGCGCCTCGCCATGGCCACCGGCCTCCCCTGCTCCCCTCGCCCTGCCGGCTCCGCCCACCCTCCTGGGCGTGCGCCCGAACGAACGGGTGCGGGTTGCGCCCGAACCCGCACCGCCCTGTGGCCGCTAGCCCCCCCAGGCCACTGACTAGGGGGCCCCGCCCCAGAACGTTAAAAAAAAAGAAAGGGGATAAAAAAATAAATATTAAATAATAAAATAAATAAAAACAATAAATATAATTAATAAAATTAAAATGATTAAATAAAATTATTAATTAATTAATTAATTAATTAAGTTAATTAATCCGGTTTAATTAAATTAATTAACTAGTTAAGATTAATTAAACTGTAATTAGATTAACCTAAACCCTAATTAACCTAAATAGAGAATGACAGGTGGGTCCCACTGGACCCACATGTCAGGGTTGACTCAGTCAACCCCTGTTAAAATCTTTTAAAAATCATATCTTTTAATCCGTAACTCGGATTAAAATATTTTCAACATGAAAGTTGCTCAGAACGACGGGACGAATTCGGATACGCAGTCCGTTCGTCCGCCACACCCCCCTAACCTATCGAACCCGCAACTTTCCCCCTCCGGCTCCTCTGCCCGAAAACACAAAACACCGGGAATACTTTCCCGGATGATTCCCCCTTAACCAGTACCACCTCATACCACGTTAGGGCACGCCTAGCATCGCTTCTCGACATGTCATGCATCGATATGCATCTGTTTACTTGGTATTCATTGTTTCTTCCCCCTCTTATCTCCGGTAGACTACGAGACCGACGCTGCTGCTACCCAGTTCGACTACGGAGTTGACGACCCCTCTCTCTTGCCAGAGCAACCAGGCAAGCCCCCCCCTTGATCACCAGATATCGCCTATTCTTCTCTATACTGCTTGCATTAGAGTAGTGTAGCATGTTACTGCTTTCCGTTGATCCTATTCTGATGCATAGCCTGACATTGTTGCTACACCTGTTGATACCTTACCTGCAATCCTAAATGCTTAGTATAGGATGCTAGTTTATCATCATTGGCCCTACATTCTTGTCAGTCTGCCTTGCTATATTATTGGGCCGTGATCACTCGGGAGGTGATCACGGGTATATACCATACATACATACATACTATACAGATGGTGACTAAAGTCGGGTCAGCTCGAAGAGTACCCGCGAGTGATTCACGGATTGGGGGCTAAAAGGACCTTTGTCCCGACGGCCCTCTGTGTGGATCTTTGTGGCGGAGCGACAGGGCAGGTTGAGACCACCTAGGAGACAGGTGGGCCTGGCCCTGTTCGGCGTTCGCGGATACTTAACACGCTTAACGAGATCTTGGTATTTGATCTGAGTCGGCTACGAGCCTATACGCACTAACCATCTACGTGGGAGTAGTTATGGGTATCCCGACGTCGTGGTATCAGCCGAAGCACTTCAGACGTCAGCGACGGAGCGGCGCGCGCCGGATTGGACTGGAACGCCTACTAGGCTAGGTCTGCTTCCGACCGCCCTCGCAACGTGCAGGTGTGCTCAGGGCGATGGGCCCAGACCCCTGCGCGCTTAGGTTTAGACCGGCGTGCTGGCCTCTCTGTTGTGCCTAGGTGGGGCTGCGACGTGTTGATCTTCCGAGGCCGGGCATGACCCAGGAAAGTGTGTCCGGCCAAATGGGATCGAGCGTGTTGGGTTATGTGGTGCACCCCTGCAGGGAAGTTAATCTATTCGAATAGCCGTGATCTTCGGTAACAGGACGACTTGGAGTTGTACCTTGACCTTATGACAACTAGAACCGGATACTTAATAAAACACACCCTTCCAAGTGCCAGATACAACCGGTGGTCGCTCTACCTCAGGGATATGAGGAGGGGATCGCCGGGTAGGATTATGCTATGAGATGTTACTTGGAGATGCTACTTGGAGGACTTCGACCTACCCTCTTCTGCCTGTTGCAAGACGAAGGTGACCAGAAGCGTAGTCTTCGATAAGACTAGCTATCCCCCTCTTATTCTGGCATTCTGCAGTTCAGTCCACTGATATGGCCCTTTACACATATACCCATGCATATGTAGTGTAGTTCCTTGCTTGCGAGTACTTTGGATGAGTACTCACGGTTGCTTTCTCCCCCCTTTTTCCCCTTTCCTTCCTTTCTGGTTGTCGCAACCAGATGCTGGAGTCCAGGAGCCAGACGCCACCGTCGACGGCGACCCCTACTACACTGGAGGTGCCTACTACTACGTGCTGCCCGCTGATGACGACCTGGAGTAGTTTAGGAGGATCCCAGGCAGGAGGCCTGCGCCTCTTTCGATCTGTATCCCAGTTTGTGCTAGCCTTCTTAAGGCAAACTTGTTTAACTTATGTCTGTACTCAGATATTGTTGCTTCCGCTGACTCGTCTATGATCGAGCACTTGTATTCGAGCCCTCGAGGCCCCTGGCTTGTATTATGATGCTTGTATGACTTATTTTATTTGTAGAGTTGTGTTGTGATATCTTCCCGTGAGTCCCTGATCTTGATCGTACACATTTGCGTGCATGATTAGTGTACGATTGAATCGGGGGCGTCACAAGTTGGTATCAGAGCCGACTGCCTGTAGGAATCCCCCTTCCACACTCCTTGGCCGAAGTCGAGTCTAGTCGTTGAAAAACTTTTACTAACTTGGCTGTGTGGCCCATGGGCCCACGTCGCCATTGGGTGGTACTAGGATCTTTTACTCCTCGACCTTTACTCTGGGACTCTGAACTCTTTTCTACTCGGGTTAAACGAATTTACTAACTCTGACATTAGGATCCCGTTACCACGTTCACCCCAAAGTTGGATAAGCCATAGTTATTCTGTAGGATAGCATTTTGAATAGTGCCCATGTTGTCATTTGACTCCATTGAAACATCTTTGTTTTCAGATGGAACCCGCGAGGCAGGTCGTGCGCCACACTGCGGCCATTGGTGCCTCAGGATCACCTGCTGTGCTAGCTGATATGATGACCTATCTGGGTTATCGCTGGCACCCTGAGTACACCGTCTACGAGGAGTACCAGGACTTTAACCAGGAGCAGTACCGTGCCATCGTCCACCTCTACTCTCGGGAGTATGAGTCCACTACCGTGCTGCACACCGCTCATGGTGTTGGAGTGACCATCGAGATGGCAGTCCACGATGCGGCTCATGCTGCTCTGACACGTCTTCGTGGAGAGTATCAGGCATTGGACACTTCCCCTTTCAGGCACATTCCTATCGCATCTGACGTTGGTGCGGAGGGATACTACACTGCCGCCTACTCCACCGTCACCCGAGAGCCCTTCCACCATCAGCGCCTGGTTCTGCATGCTGATGGGCTGGACCGAGCTAACAGAGCTCTTCGCCACGAGTTGTACACCACTCGTCAGCACCTTTACAGGGCTCTGACGCGGTTGCACCCCTTTGTCCGGTCTGGACAGCTGCCGCGTTCTGCGATCTACCCAGCCAGGACCGTGATGCCCCACGGTGTCGGATGGCCAGAGGTGGGAGGCTACTCTCCCGCACTTGGTCCTCTTCTGCCACCTGAGCGTCGGGTTCTACACCAGAGTATCCGCGGCCCCCAGGCCACTGACGTGGAGGACTATCCGTTGCCTCACTACCAGCTGTCAGGTTACAGCTACCTTCACAGTACCTCCTGGGACTGATGTAGTCTTGCTCATTAGTTTTAGATGCACTCGCGAGCCTGCGTGCCGCCTATGATGACTTAGTCTATGTACGGAACTCTGTGTACTGAACTCTATGTCCGACCCCTTTTGTAAGTTATGCCGACTATCTATGTGGTATCTGTCGTGCTCCTTTCATTATGCATGTTTCATCATGAATGACTCTTGTCTATGCAAATTTCTCAATACTGAACTACCCCTGTTATATATTAGCAGGATGGTTAGACCAGCTGGTCGTGGTCGTGGTGGCAACTTCCCACCACCGCCTGAGTACATGGCTGGTATGATCCAACAGCTTGAGATGAATCGCCAGTTCATGGAAAACATGATGGCTCAGTTTCCTCGCCCCAATATGAACCAGCATCCAAACACAACAACTCTGCAGGATTTCATACGCCTCAACCCAAGTGTGTACCGCAGCTCAACCCAGCCGCTGGATGCTGATGACTGGCTCCGTGACATCACCTATGAGATGGAGTCTGCTGATGTAGCCCCTGCCAGCTATGTCACTTTTGCTTCCTTCTTCCTGAAGGGACCCGCAGCGCAATGGTGGGACAGCCACAGGCGTACTCTGCCAGTTGGGACAATCATCTCCTGGCCAGACTTTCAGGCTGCCTTCCGTGCCCGCTTCATTCCTCAGGGAGTCATGGACCGGAAGAAGCGTGAGTTTCGCAACCTCACCCAAGGCAACAAGACTGTTGAAGCTTATCAGCGGGAGTTTCTGGACTTATCCCGCTATGCTGAAGAAGACATTGCAACTGATGCTCGCAGACAGGAGAAGTTCCGTGAAGGCCTTCAAGCTGACATCAAGCTCACACTTCTAGTGCATGACTTTGCCGATTTCGCCACCTTGGTGAACAAGGCCATCAATGTCGAGACTGGTCTGCAAGAACACCAGAGCTCTCAAAGGCGCAACCGTGACACGGGCTCATCTTCGGGCCCGCCCTCGCAGAAGCGTAAGATATGGATCCCGAACAGCATGTACCGTCCAAATGCACCTGCCCCAAGGCAGTCTTATGCTGCACCTCGTCTGCCGGCTGCTCCAACTAGGCAGCCGAGGCTTCCAGCTCCACCACCCCAAGCTCCTGTTCCTACCCCCGAGAATGGGTTGTGCTTCAGGTGCGGACAACCAGGGCACCGTGCTAGGGAATGCAACCAGAAACAGAATCAACTGGCCCTTCCAGCAACTGGCCGTGGGAACAACCAGGCCCGCAACAACAATGCCAAGTCTTATGGCCGTGTTCATGCCAACCACATTGATCTGAATGAAGCTCGAGACCAGCCTGCTACTGTGATGGGTACACTCCTCGTAAATTCAGTACCAGCATCTGTTTTATTTGATACAGGAGCATCGCATTCATTCATGTCAGAAGATTTTGCATTCATGCATGGCATTAAAAGTGAAGACATGAACGCTTCTCTATTAGTGCACACCCCTGCGGGCCAATGTCGAACCTCCATGATTTGCAACGACGTCCCTGTAGAAATTGAAGGACTGGAATTCCTTGTCTCTCCCATCGTACTGAAGTCCTGTAGCATTGATCTCATTCTGGGAATGGATTGGTTAAAGGCGCATACTGCTTCTATCATTTGCGCCACCAAGACCGTCCATCTGCTACACCCTTCTGATGAAATAATTAGCTACGATGCTCATCTGGTTCGGAATGCCGAGGCCAGACTTTATGCCTTAAATGCATTGAACGCTGCACCACTTGAGGGCATTGAAAACATTCCCGTCGTGCGTGAATTCTTAGACGTCTTTCCTGAAGAACTCCCAGGGATTCCCCCTGCTAGAGCTGTCGAATTCGTCATCGACTTGAAACCAGGCACCACTCCTATAGCCAAGCGACCCTACAAGATGCCGCCGCATGAACTCCTTGAGCTTAAGGAGGAAATCGATAAATCTCTTCGAAGTGGTTTCATTCGCCCAAGTTGCTCTCCTTGGGGAGCACCTTCTCTCTTTGTCAAGAAGAAAGATGGGACAAACCGATTGGTCCAAGACTACCGTCCTATAAACCAAGCTACCATTCAGAATAAGTATCCTCTTCCTCGGATCAATGATCTGTATGATCAATTGGCTGGATCATCAGTGTTCTCTAAACTCGACTTGAGGTTGGGTTACCACCAGATCCGTGTTCGTGAGGAAGATATCCCCAAGACCGCCTTTGTGACTCGTTATGGTTCATACGAGTACACCGTCATGTCTTTCGGCTTAACCAATGCTCCAGCCACCTTCTCTCGCCTGATGAACTATATATTCATGGATTACCTCGACAAGTTCGTCGTGGTTTATCTGGATGATATTCTGGTATTTTCCAAGAACGAAGAGGAACATGCTGAACATCTTCGCCTCGTGCTGGAAAAGCTACGAGAGCATCAACTTTATGCCAAGTTCTCCAAATGTGAATTCTGGCTTCCCGAAGTAACCTATCTTGGGCATGTCATCTCTAAGGATGGTATTGCCGTCAACCCTGAACGAGTTCAGGCTATTCTCGATTGGACTCCTCCGAAGAACGTTAAGCAAGTCAGAAGTTTTCTCGGTCTCGCCAGCTACTGCCGTCGATTCGTCGAGAACTTCTCCAAGATTGCCAGGCCTCTGACTAACCTATTGCATAAGGGCGTCAAGTTCCAATGGACAGATAAATGTCAGGAAAGTTTCCAGGCACTCAAGGACAAGTTGACTTCTGCCCCAGTACTAGCTCCTCCTGATACTAAGAAGGACTTCGTCATTTACTGCGACGCTTCCCGTCAAGGACTAGGCTGTGTCCTAATGCAAGAGCGCAAAGTGGTTGCTTATGCCTCTCGGCAATTGCGCCCTCACGAAGAGAACTACCCAGTTCACGACCTCGAACTTGCTGCTGTCATTCATGCGCTAAAACAGTGGCGACATTACCTACTCGGTAATCGTTGCGAGATCTTCACTGACCACCAAAGTCTGAAGTATCTGTTTACTCAGCCAGACCTGAACCTCCGTCAGCAGAGATGGATGGAGACTGTTGCAGACTTTGATTTGGGTATTTCCTATACCCCAGGCAAGGCTAATGTAATGGCTGATGCCTTGAGCCGCAAGTCTTACTGCAACCACCTCCAGGTTCACAAAGTTCAGCCCTCACTTGTTGAAGAATTCAGAAAGCTAAACCTCCATATTGTTCCTCCGGGTGCACTCGCTCCCCCTCCTCCGGAGTTCCGCAAGATGAATCTCCGTGTTGTTTCCCAGGGTTCCCTCTATACCCTGGCTATTGAACCCGATCTCGTGGGCACCATAAAGACAATGCAGGGATTTGACTCTGAAGTCTACAAGATTAAGCAAGACCTCAAAGAAGGAAGTCCCTCATCCTTCACTATTGCTGATGATGGCGCCTTGTACTTCAAAGGCCGCCTAGTGGTGCCGTGTAAGAAGGAAAACCTGAATATGACTCAGGAGGTTATGAAAGAAGCTCATGATACGCCTCTATGTATCCATCCTGGTAGTACGAAGATGTATCAAGACATTCGTCAGAGATTCTGGTGGTCTAACATGAAGCAAGACATTGCTCGTTATGTTGCTGAATGTGACGTTTGCCGTCGTATCAAAGCAGAACATCAAAGGCCTGCTGGAACTCTGCAACCTATATCTATTCCTGAATGGAAATGGGACCATGTCGAGATGGACTTCGTTACTGGATTCCCCAAATCGCAGAAAGGCAATGATGCTATTCTTGTCGTCATTGACCGACTTTCTAAAGTTGCACATTTTCTGGCTGTCAAGGAAACGATCACTGCTAGTCAGCTTGCAACCTCTACATGACCAGAATTGTCTCGCTTCACGGTATTCCATTGGTTATCAGTTCAGACCGTGGCAGTTTATTCACTTCAAGATTCTGGGCAAGTTTCCAAGAAGCTATGGGCACTCATCTGTCTTTCAGCACTGCTTTTCATCCTCAGTCACAAGGGCAAGTTGAACGTGTCAACCAAGTTCTCGAAGACATGCTTCGAGCTTGTGTTATTTCCTTCGGCAAGAAATGGGAGGAATCTCTTCCGTATGCTGAGTTCTCTTATAATAATAGCTATCAAGCTAGTCTGAAGATGGCCCCCTTCGAAGTGTTATATGGACGAAAGTGCCGAACCCCTCTGAACTGGTCAGAAACTGGGGAACGTCCACTCTTCGGTCCGGATATTATCCAACATGCCGAAGAACAAGTCCGCATTATTCGCGAGAATCTCAAGACTGCTCAGTCACGTCAGAAGAGTCAGTATGACCGTCATCATAAAGACATGGTCTATCAACCTGGCGAAAAGGCCTATCTTCGCGTTACACCAATGAAGGGTGCTCACCGCTTCGGGATCAAGGGCAAGCTAGCTCCTCGCTATATTGGCCCATTCACTATTCTGGAAAGGCGTGGAAAAGTGGCATATCAATTGGAGCTTCCGCCGAACCTTTCTCAGGTTCACGATGTGTTCCATGTGTCACAACTCCGCCGTTGCTTCAAGGACCCAATCCGAGCTGTGGATCATGAAGTGCTCGAATTGCAACAGGACCTCTCCTATAAAGAGCATCCGGTCCGCATTCTCGACCAAGCTGAACTCCGCACACGCCAGAAGGCGATCAAGTTCCTCAAGGTCCAGTGGTCGAATCACTCTGAAGACGAAGCCACCTGGGAACGCGAGGATCGCCTGCGTGATGAATACCCCGCACTGTTTCCTTCTACCTCCTAAAATCTCGGGACGAGATTTCTTGTAGTGGAGGAGATTTGTAACGCCCGGATAATCTTGCTACAGTAATCCCATGCTAATCATGGCACGTCATCCCGATTACTGTTGCTATCCTCGCAATAATTCGAAACCGTTCAAATTCAAAATTCAAATTGATGAAAACAATAAAAATTTTCAAAATTTAAAATAAAATTGTTCGGTGGTTGACGAATATTACAAAGGTAATTATGGTGCAACAGGCATGTTTTTATAAAATGGCTAAATGGATTAAATGATTTAAACAGAAAAGAAATAATAGAAGAAAATACAAAAGGAAAGAAAAAATAGAAAACAAAAAGGAAAAAAAACAAAAGGAGGGAAGCCCCCCCCTGCTGGACCGCGGCCCAGCTGGCCATCGGGCCAACCAGGCCAGCCTAGGTCGCCCCCCCACTCCTCTCCCTTATCCACTCCCCTCCCCACTCCCCACCGACAGCCTCCCCCCACTCCCCCCGAAATATCCTCCCTCCCCCCCGATCTGGATCGGGAGGAGATCGCCGCCACCCGCCGGACCGCCCCGTCGCCGCCGAACGCCTCCCCGACTCCCTCCTCGCCGATCGCCTCCAAGCTCCACCGCGCCCGCCTCCTAGACCCCGCGGACCCCCCTGTGAGCTTCGCCCACTCCCCCCCCCCCCCCCCCCCGTCGCTCCCCTCTCCCCCTCCCGAACGACGCCGTCGCCCGGAGCCCCCCCGTCGCCGGCTCCGACCGTCCCCGCCTGGCCTCACGGCGCCGTACCATGCCGGCCGCCCCGAGCCCTCGACGCCTCCGCCCGCGCCTGCCCCGTCCGGCCTCAAGACCCGCCCCGCCGCGCCTCTTCTCCCCTCCCTAGCGCGCCTCCTCGACTGGCTTCTCCTGCCGGCGGATCCCGGCGAGCCCCCGCGCTCCAGCCACGGACACCGGCGCAAGCCGTGCGCCCACACTTCGCACACCTTCCCGTCGTCGCCCGCGCGCGCCTGGCCGCACTTGTTGCCGCCCCGGGCCGCGGCCTCCTCTCGGCGCCCTCCTCCGGCGACCGTCCGCCCTGCCGTGGCCGGCGCCTCGCCATGGCCACCGGCCTCCCCTGCTCCCCTCGCCCTGCTCCCCTCGCCCTGCCGGCTCCGCCCACCCTCCTGGGCGTGCGCCCGAACGAACGGGTGCGGGTTGCGCCCGAACCCGCACCGCCCTGTGGCCGCTAGCCCCCCCCCGGGCCACTGACTAGGGGGCTCCGCCCCAGAACGTTAAAAAAAAGAAAGGGGATAAAAAAATAAATATTAAATAATAAAATAAATAAAAACAATAAATATAATTAATAAAATTAAAATGATTAAATAAAATTATTAATTAATTAATTAATTAATTAAGTTAATTAATCCGGTTTAATTAAATTAATTAACTAGTTAAGATTAATTAAACTGTAATTAGATTAACCTAAACCCTAATTAACCTAAATAGAGAATGACAGGTGGGTCCCACTGGACCCACATGTCAGGGTTGACTCCGTCAACCCCTGTTGACTGCTGACGTCAGCATGACATCATGCTGACGTCATAAATACCTTTTTTTTAATTAATTAAATAAATAATTAAATTCCAAAATTGTTAAAATCTTTTTAAAATCATATCTTTTAATCCGTAACTCGGATTAAAATATTTTCAACATGAAAGTTGCTCAAAACGACGGGACGAATTCGGATACGCAGTCCGTTCGTCCGCCACACCCCCCTAACCTATCGAACCCGCAACTTTCCCCCTCTGGCTCCTCTGCCCGAAAACACGAAACACCGGGAATACTTTCCCGGATGATTCCCCCTTAACCAGTACCACCTCATACCACGTTAGGGCACGCCTAGCATCGCTTCTTGACATGTCATGCATCGATATGCATCTGTTTACTTGGTATTCATTGTTTCTTCCCCCTCTTATCTCCGGTAGACTACGAGACCGACGCTGCTGCTGCCCAGTTCGACTACGGAGTTGACGACCCCTCTCTCTTGCCAGAGCAACCAGGCAAGCCCCCCCCTTGATCACCAGATATCGCCTATTCTTCTCTATACTGCTTGCATTAGAGTAGTGTAGCATGTTACTGCTTTCCGTTGATCCTATTCTGATGCATAGCCTGACATTGTTGCTACACCTGTTGATACCTTACCTGCAATCCTAAATGCTTAGTATAGGATGCTAGTTTATCATCATTGGCCCTACATTCTTGTCAGTCTGCCTTGCTATATTATTGGGCCGTGATCACTCGGGAGGTGATCACGGGTATATACTATACATACATACATACTATACAGATGGTGACTAAAGTCGGGTCAGCTCGAAGAGTACCCGCGAGTGATTCACGGATTGGGGGCTGAAAGGACCTTCGTCCCGACGGCCCTCTGTGTGGATCTTTGTGGCGGAGCGACAGGGCAGGTTGAGACCACCTAGGAGACAGGTGGGCCTGGCCCTGTTCGGCGTTCGCGGATACTTAACACGCTTAACGAGATCTTGGTATTTGATCTGAGTCGGCTACGAGCCTATACGCACTAAGCATCTACGTGGGAGTAGTTATGGGTATCCCGACGTCGTGGTATCAGCCGAAGCACTTCAGACGTCAGCGACGGAGCGGCGCGCGCCGGATTGGACTGGAACGCCTACTAGGGCTAGGTCTGCTTCCGGCCGCCCTCGCAACGTGCAGGTGTGCTCAGGGCGATGGGCCCAGACCCCTGCGCGCTTAGGTTTAGACCGGCGTGCTGGCCTCTCTGTTGTGCCTAGGTGGGGCTGCGACGTGTTGATCTTCCGAGGCCGGGCATGACCCAGGAAAGTGTGTCCGGCCAAATGGGATCGAGCGTGTTGGGTTATGTGGTGCACCCCTGCAGGGAAGTTAATCTATTCGAATAGCCGTGATCTTCGGTAACAGGACGACTTGGAGTTGTACCTTGACCTTATCACAACTAGAACCGGATACTTAATAAAACACACCCTTCCAAGTGCCAGATACAACCGGTGGTCGCTCTACCTCAGGGATATGAGGAGGGGATCGCCGGGTAGGATTATGCTATGAGATGTTACTTGGAGATGCTACTTGGAGGACTTCGACCTACCCTCTTCTGCCTGTTGCAAGACGAAGGTGACCAGAAGCGTAGTCTTCGATAAGACTAGCTATCCCCCTCTTATTCTGGCAATCTGCAGTTCAGTCCACTGATATGGCCCTTTACACATATACCCATGCATATGTAGTGTAGTTCCTTGCTTGCGAGTACTTTGGATGAGTACTCACGGTTGCTTTCTCCCCCCTTTTTTCCCCTTTCCTTCCTTTCTGGTTGTCGCAACCAGATGCTGGAGTCCAGGAGCCAGACGCCACCGTCGACGACGACCCCTACTTCACTGGAGGTGCCTACTACTACGTGTTGCCCGCTGATGACGACCTGGAGTAGTTTAGGAGGATCCCAGGCAGGAGGCCTGTGCCTCTTTCGATCTGTATCCCAGTTTGTGCTAGCCTTCTTAAGGCAAACTTGTTTAACTTATGTCTGTACTCAGATATTGTTGCTTCCGCTGACTCGTCTATGATCGAGCACTTGTATTCGAGCCCTCGAGGCCCCTGGCTTGTATTATGATGCTTGTATGACTTATTTTATTTGTATAGTTGTGTTGTGATATCTTCCCGTGAGTCCCTGATCTTGATCGTACACATTTGCGTGCATCATTAGTGTACGATTGAATCCGGGGCGTCACACCAGCAAGCCTACGATGGAATTACTCACGCACGGCAGTGAGCATCATGAAATTGGTAATGAAGGATGGTTGATGATGACGACGGCGACGAATCCCTCTCTCCGGAGCCCCGAACGGACTCCAGATCAGCCCTCCCGAGAGAGATTAGGGCTTGGCGGCGGCTTCGTGTCGTAAAATGCTATGGAACTTTCTCTCTGATTTTTTCTCCCCGAACGTGAATATATGGAGTTGGAGTTGAGGTCGGTGGAGGTCCAGGGAGCCGACGAGATAGGGGGGCGCGCCCAGGGGGAGGGGGCGCGCCCCCCTGTCTCGTGGACAGGGTGTAGGCCCCCTGGTCTTGATTCTTTCGCCAATATTTTTTATATTTTCCAAAAAGTGCCTCCGTGGATTTTCAGGACCTTCCGAGAACTTTTCTTTCCTACACATAAAACAACATCATGGCAGTTCTGCTGAAAACGGCGTCAGTTCGGGTTACTTTCATTGAAATCATGCAAGTTAGAGTCCAAAACAAGGGCAAAAGTGTTCGGAAAAGTAGATACATTGGAGATGTATCAGTCATCTTGCGGTGAAAAATAAAGAGGCAGCTTGTGTGTCCCTTTGAGACCGTAGGGCCGCTGTCAGATATCCGGTTCTAGCAAAACCCTTAAGGTTCAAACAGTGGGGTGCGTGCGAAGATCTTCCCCCTACCGATCCATGTCCCAACGCCTCGCTGAGAATCTAAGCTAAACGATGAACAACACAAGGGACACAAGATTTTTACTGGTTTGGGCCACCGTTGTGGTGTAATACCCTACTCCAGTGTGTGGTGTGGTGGATTGCCTCAGGGGCTGATGATGAACAGTACAAGGAAAGAACAGCCTTGCGAGAGGTGTTCTTGTAGTGGTGATTTGCCTGAGAAGGATTCGATCCGCTCTCGATGGCTCTGGGTGAGATGATCCCTCTCTCTGGTGGCTATCCTTATATATAGGGGCCCTGGTCCTCTTCCCAAATACTGAGTGGGAAGGGCGCCAACAACGGCCATTTTGAAGGGCAACATCTAGTACAAATTATCCTGACTAAAGTTTGTCTTCCGCTGCCAAAGGCACTGGTGATGACTCCTGACTTGGGCTCCACGGTGACCTCCGTCCTGCCGCTCTGCTAGTCTTAGTCTCGTTGCACCGAAATAGTAACCTTTGCCTGATGCTTCGGTACTCCGTGCCTGTGCTTGCCCCCTTTGCACCAAAGAGGAAACAAGGACACTGCGCAGGCCGGCGCCCGCCTGGCGCCCGCCTAGTCTCGATCGTCACAGCTTGCGTCACGAGCACCTCGCGAGGTACCCCTACCTTGATATCTCCGCCTCCTTGCGAGCCAGCCTGGTGAGGCTGCTCCTGAGGAAGCCTTGCACCATCCGCCCCACGAGGCTTGGCCCCTCGCGGGGGTCTTGAGCTTGGGTTGATGAAGATGGGCCATACTGCCACCACTTGAGCCACGCCGCAGGCCGCAGGCAGGCAAGTCTGGGGACCCCCATTCCCAGAACACCGACAGTAGCCCCTGGGTCCGAGGCGCGCTCGGACTTGGCTTAGCAGAGAAGCGAAAGGGCAGGTGCGGAGCGCCGCGGCCCCAACAGCCTGCGGCCTTGGGCGCCACATGGTGGTTGATTGGACGTGGGCGTCTCCTCTTCCCCACACTGCCTTGGCAACCGCCCGACTTGACAAGTCCCTGCATGCAAAAATGAGTCATGATTACCTGGGATCGTGGAGGTCGACGGTTGGCCTCCTCTAGACTATAAGTATGGAATGGCGTGAGCCCTCGCAGTCCATCTCTTCCTGCTCCGCTCCTTCTTCCTCGCTCCTCCTCCATCTTGACGCCAATGGCGCCGACCCGCCAGTTCTCAGCCGAGGAGAAAGGAAAGGCCCCCCGAGGGGGGCCCGACCGGCTCCCGCCGAAGAAGCGGCCGGTCCTCGGCTGCCGTGACGAGGTCGCTCGGCAGGAGACGTGGAGGCCTTGGTACGTGCGGCCACCACCTGGGTTTCTGATGCCCTTGACGCCCGGGCTGAGGGCCCTAGGGAAGAAGACGCCGAGCGGCACCGCCCGCGCCGCCGGCGACGCCGACGAATCACGACGGTGCGCATCGTCGCCCCTGGAGTCCATGCCGCGGACTCCTCCCGTGAGCTCGTGCTTCATGCCGCCATGCCTCCGAGCTCCTGGATTCGCCTTCCTCCTTTTCTTTCCTTCGAGATGCCGCCGAGGGGGCCTCTTGAGCTCTGGCTGCAGCACGCCGACTGCGGTACCCCTGCGACCGGAGTGGAGGTTGAGGTTGTCGCTCAGGGAAAAGTCTACATGACCCGAGGCTGGGGCGAGATCGCCCGGGTCTGCCGAACAGGGGGCGCCTTGATGCTCTTCAAGGTCTTCGACACGGAAGGACACCGGCTGGAGTGCTTCCCCAGGGAAGGCGGCCGGGGCATCAAAGTGGCGAGGGCTAGGCCTGCCACCCGCTTCCTCAGCAGCTCCTCTGGTAGCAGCGAAGATGCCGGAGGGTCCAGCGACTCTCCCGAGCTTCTCATGACTCCGGAGACAAGCGACGACAGCTACGAGCCTCCGAGCTCGCGTCACACCCGGAGCAGAGTTCCTGCATCAGGGCGCCGGTGCAGCTGATCTGGATGGGGTTGGCGCCAGCCCCTCGTGGCCCACTTTTGATGATGGCGTTGTCTGCAGAGGCACCTATAGTTAGGGCTCCTTAGGATTTGCACCTTTTGTTCCCTACGAGGAAATACCCCGTGGGGGCATGTAAAGCATCTGCGATGTCCTTTGTTAATATCATCCTTATAATGGAGTGGTGCAAGGTGCTTGTCCTGTCTCGGCCCGGTTCCCCCTTTCTAACCTCACGAGGGCCTGGTGCTCTACACTGACAGGTCCCGGTCCCCAGGCAGGCTTCAGTTGTCGCTGGTATGCCAGATCGCGATGCCGTGGTCAAGGCCAGGAGGTGAGCGGCCCTAGGTCCAGTAAGAGCCCCTGAGGCGCGATGCTTAGGAGGTTCCCTTTAGCGCTCAAGCAGCCGCCACTGGGCAAGAAAGGAAGGCAACGTCACCATCACAGAGCCGCATTAAGAGAGGTTTTGGTGTTGCGTCGACTAGCTGTTCCAGGAGTGTGACTTATCTCGAGAGCTTGGAGCCATTCCTTAGCGAGGTGCCGGACCTGCGTGTCGACAGCTGGGATGTTGCTGGGTCAGGCCCTCGTGAGCTTCTCCTCTCTTCTCTACACTCTCCTTCGTGCTCTACGTCCTCAGGTCCCGACCCTTGAGCAAGCTCAGCCGC
The DNA here is from genome assembly GCF_018294505.1 of Triticum aestivum. Taxonomy (NCBI): domain Eukaryota; kingdom Viridiplantae; phylum Streptophyta; class Magnoliopsida; order Poales; family Poaceae; genus Triticum; species Triticum aestivum. The sequence continues at coordinate 276,447,635 of NC_057804.1, read as the reverse complement.
CGCCGGTATACCAGGTCGCGATGCCGTGGACAAGGCCAGGGGGTGTGGGCTGGAGAGTCAGTAAGAGCCCCTGAGTCGTGATGCTCAGGCACCCCCGTTTTAACATGCAAGCGGTTCACACGGGTGAGAGAGAGAGAGAGAGATCTCGCGAAGGCCTCCCCCACGTTATTCCTTAGAGGGACCCTATAAACCAACACGAGGAAAACAGGGACAACCATTACGATTGCCGCCAACCAATGGTTGCTCCGAGGGAGTGATGAGGGCACTAAAGGCCTGGTGAGGTAGCGCCTTGCGGGGCTGTCGCGGCCAGAGCTCGACCACTCAGATTTGTCGATGTTGTAGGGACAGACCCATGCACAAGCGCCGTGCCAGAGCGAGCGGCTCCAAAGGTAGGTGTCAATCGAGCAGGCGATTATCACAGGCAGGTTAAGCATGAAAAAGCAAACCAAGTTAGATAGATGCAGGGAAGACACATTCCACTGGGTCAGGCCCGAGTGGCTTGGGGATGATGCAGCATGAGGGGCGCCCCCAACAAGGTAAGCTAAAGACATAAGCAAAACTGATACATGCCGTGGGGTCAGACCCACGCGACCTGGCAATGATGCAGCCCTGAGGGCGCTCCCAGCTGAAATGAAACTCGAAAGATGTCACCTCATATCGTTGCAGAGCGAGTGTTGGAGTAGCTGGCGACGCGTGGTGAAGAAGCCAATCCTCACGAGCCTTCGGAGCCCTGAGCCTCGGGAGGCTCTGGAGGTCCGGGCGGCTCGGCAAGGTCCATATCCATCTCCTCCAGGAACTCGTGGTGCCTGGCCACCTTAGCCTCCAGAATGCTCCTCATCAGGCGCTGGTGAGCAGCAGCCGTGTTCGGCAGGCCAAAAGGCATGCGAACATAGTTGTGAGGTGGACCCTCCCAACGTCCGATGCGTGAAGGCCAGAAGCTCTCCTGAGACATGACTCGATTGAGCCCTAGGTAGTTGATGCAAACGCGCAGCCCGCCATCCTCGCCTGGATGGGGAGCTACGTCGGGTAGGCAGCGATGATCGCGCATGACTCTTGTTTCCTGTAGCTCCTGAGTGACATTGGTGATGAACTCCTAAGGGCCGGGCCCTCCTTGCCTCACGCCTTCCTGAGGGAAACATGCCATGAAGCATGCCTCCAAGTGGTGCCCGAGCACCTCCCTCGTGATCTTGTCAAGGTTAGTGGCCCTCCAGGAGAGAGCCCCCGAGCCTCGCCCGAGGAGGGCGCCGGGCGCGCCTCCCTATGCGACGGAGGGTGGCGTCCCTTGGACGGGCGCGGACCCTCGCACGGTGCCTCCGGAGGTGCCTGCCTCCTGAGGCCTTGACTTGGGTGATGTCTTCTTCTTCTTGGGAGCTTCCTCAGGAAGGTTCCCGCTCTTGCTGTCCGGGTCCTTGATTGATGCGGCTTGGAAGGCACGCTCGAGAGAGCACACCGCATCCTTCTCTTCACAGGGGACTGTGATGACTCCGCCGCTTCCCAGCATCTTGAGGACATTGTAGCCATGGTGAGTCACTGCCATGAACTTGGCCAGGGCTGGATACCCGAGGATGGCATTGTACGGCAGGTAAATGTGGGTAACGTCGAAGTCGATCAGCTCGGTACGGTAGTTCTTGCACTTTCCAAAGGTGACAGGGAGGCAGACCTGCCCTATCGGAGTGGTGGAACCATCTGTGACTCCTGAGAAAGGCTTGGTCGGTTGAAGCTGGTCATACGGCACTTGGAGATTGTTGAACATCGACGGACAGAACGTTGAGTCCTGCGCCGCCATCAATGAGGGTCCTGGTAACTTTAACATTGCTGATGACTGGGGAATAGAGCATTGGGAGGACACCGGCTGTTGCTGCACACTTGAGCTGATCCGCTGAGCTGAACGTGATGGCGCACATGGACCACCTGAGAGGGCGCGTGTCCTCGAGCTTGAGGAGGACTGCATTCAGCTCACGAGCAAACTGCTTGAAGATGCGCTGAGAGGCTGGGTCTCGGGCACCGCCCAAGCTGCAAGCGATAGCACGCGGCTCTTGGAAGCCCCCAGCCCCTTCATCTTGATGATGGTCGTCAGTCCTTCTTGGTGGTTGTGGCAGAGGAGGAAGGCATGCGTTGCCTTGCGGGCGATCCTCACAAGGTAGATCCCTCCAAGCCCCCTCGAGAGGCTGGTCCTGCCAGCGGTCCTCGCGAGGCCGGTCACACCACCCTTGGCGAGGGCCACGGTCGTCCCATCGTCCTCCACCTTTTCCTCCGCCTCGGCCATAGCCCCGATCATTGCGCTTGGGGCGTCGACTAACACATCCTTCTCGCACGGCCCTGAGCTCTTGGCATTCGTTGGTGTTGTGGGTGTGGAGGTCGTGGTACACGCAGTACCGGCTGCCCTTGGACGACTCCGGCTGGTCCCTGCCATGCTACGTATCTGGCTCTTCTGCGAGCACAGCTGCTCCTTTGCGCTTCACATCCTTGGCCTTGGCTTTCTTCTCTTCTGGGTCAGCAGCTGGGAGCTCGAGAAGGGAGAGGCGTCCCTCCTCAGCCCTTGCACACTTGGTCGCCAGGTTGAACAGCTCCCAAGACGTGCACAGATCTTCGTGGATCTCCAGTTCCTCCTTCATGTTGACTTCACGGACGCCATTAGAAAACACTGAGATGATGGCCTCCTCTGTTACCTTTGGAATCTTGAGGCGAGCGCTTTTGAAGCATTGGATGTACTCTTGCAGGGTCTCTCCAGGCTGCTGCTTGATGCGACGCAGGTCACCCATGATCGTAGGACGGTCACGAGTGCCCTGGAACTTGGCGATGAAGTGGGTGCGCATCTCGTCCCAGGAGGAGATCGTGCCGGGAGGCAAGTTCAAGAGCCAGGTGCGGGCACCGTCTTTGAGCGCAATGGGAAACCAATTCACCATGACCTTTTCGTCTCTGTTGGCCACTTCGATGCCTAGCTCATAGAGGTGCAGGAACTCCGTGGGGTCGGCAGTGCCGTTGTAGCAAGGAGGCATATCCGGCTTGAACTTGCCGGGCCAGGCGACACTACGTAGCTCTTTGCTGACGCGGGGCTTGCTCCTGGAGATTCCCGCATGCCGTCGTGAGGGGCAACGCGGGGTCTTGACGTGCTGGCGCAGGGATGCGGTCGTGACGTGCTGGTGCAGGAAGCACACGAGCACCTTCTTGGGGACGAGGGATTTATTTGCAGCTCCTTTCTTGTCGCGCGGGTGCTGGATGCGGTGGGTCTTGTCCAGGGACCGTGTGCCTTGGAGCCAGGGCGCCTTCTTGGGCAGGAGGTGGCGGAGGCACCTCCTAAGCTGCATCACCCACACAGGACGGAGGGCGAGGCAGTGAGAGGGACGGCGCAGGGGAGCCCCCTGCGGCGCTGACGAGCTCGGTGATGTGAGCAAGCCACTCCTCATAGAGGTCGTCGACAGGACGGTAATGCAGGAGCTCACGTGCCAGGAGCAACGCGGCGTGCGCGTCCGTGGGAGCGTGACGGGCGTGCGACGACAAACCAGCTGGAGTCAGGGACGGGGTGGCGGTGCGGCCTTCCCGCCGCACCGAGGGATGCAGTGATGACGCCTGCTCCTCGTTCCCCGCCGGGCCAATGGCGGCGTGGGCTGCAGGCGACGGGGAACGACGGGGAGGCCCACCAACGGGAGCCGTCTGGGCGACGTGGGTGGCAAGAGCAGCCTGACGCTCGGCGCGAGCTCGGCGAGCGTCAGACATGGATGCGACGAACGATCGAACGAGGAACATCGGAAGAAAGATTCCGGCGCACCCCTACCTGGCGCGCCAAATGTCAGATATCGGGTTCTGGCAAAACCCTTAAGGTTCGAACACTGGGGTGTGCACGAAGATCTTCCCCATACCGATCCACTTCCCAACACCTCGCTGAGAATCTAAGCTAAATGATGAACAACACAAGTGACACAAGATTTATACTGGTTTGGGCCACCGTTGTGGTGTAATACCCTACTCCAGTGTGTGGTGTGGTGGATTGCCTCAGAGGCTGATGATGAACAGTATAAGGAAAGAATAGCCTTGCGAAAGGTGTACTTGTGGTGGTGGTTTGCCTGAGAAGGATTCGATCCGCTCTCGATGGCTCTGGGTGAGATGATCCCTCTCTCTGGTGGCTATCCCTATATATAGGGGCCCTGGTCCTCTTCCCAAATATTGAGTGGGAAGGGCGCCAACAACGGCCATTTTGAAGGGGAATATCTAGTACAAGTTATCCTGACTAAAGTTGGTCTTCCACTGCCAAAGGCACTGGTGATGACGCCGCCTTGGGCTCCATGGTGACCTCCATCCTGCCGCTCTGCTAGTCTTGGTATCGTTGCACCAAAATGGTAGCCTTTGCCTGATGCCTTGGTACTCCGTGCCTGTGCTTGCCCCCTTTGCACCAAAGAGGAAACCAGGACACTGCATAGGACAGCGCCCGGCTGGTCTCGATCATCATGGCTTGCGTCACGAGCACCTTGCCAGGTACCCCTGCCTTGATCTCTCCGCCTCCTCGTGAGCCTGCCTAGTGAGGCCGCTCCTGAGGAAGCCTTGCGTCATCTGCCCCGCGAGGCTTGGCCCCTCGCGAGGGTCTTGAGCTTGGGTTGATGAAGATGGGCCATACTGGGCCACCACTTGAGCCACGCCGCAGGCCGCAGGCAGGCAAGTCTGGGGACCCCCGTTGCCAGAACGCCGCTAGCTGCCGCTCATTTACTGTCCTTACATGGGAACCGTCGCTCCATGCGTCCCATTATTCCCGTTTCTCGCACCACGTACGCCGCATGCACAACGCAGAGCGAATGACAGGCGCGCGGGATACGGGAAGTCATGCGCGCGTGGGTCAATTCCCGGGCACCTTCAATTGGGTGGGGAGGGCGGTCGACGGCCTCGCCCCCTGTCACCTTAATGAGCCGGATTGGCTGAAAGGGGCGGCCGATCCCCGACCTCATCCTTTATAAGGAGGGGAGCGGGAGGAACGACGCCTCTTAGTGCTTCGTTATCCGCCTCTCCCCATCCCTGCTCCTTCCTCCAATCTGCCATGGTGAGAGGGCATGGTGACGCTTCTTCGGTGGCAGCGAGGGTCTCTGCTATACAACGTGTCACTCCTCCCCAAGAGCTCGTGGCGGCAGAGCCAGCCGTTAGAGGAAGGGGGAGGGGGCGAGGTCGAGGTCATCGTGGTGCTCGGGGAAGAGGAAGACAGGGCGGCACGTCGACCTCGCCTCCACCAGCGGACCCTCCCCCGGTGGAGGGCCATGTCGGGGACAACCCCTATGAGTTGTTTATCAGGCTGTGCCGGCCGGCGCACTGTCGTCTTCGTCTCCCGACCCCATTCGCTCAGGAGATGGAGTTGGACCCGCCGCAGGCGCTGAGGCTGCACATGAGGGGCTGTGGGAACAGCAGCACATGGGCCGACGTTGAGTTCCCAGCCCCTCATGTCATGTACTTCGCCATGGGTGGAAGACCTTCGCTCGCATCCACAGCCTGACGGAGGGGCTCACTCTCCATTTCAAATTAAAGGAGAGTGCCCTCCTATCCGTCAATGTCTTTGGGCACTTCGGTACTCGCGTAAGGTGCTGCGTGGAGAGCTCCTCTGATGACGAAGATTCTTCCTCGAGCGGGAGTGGCGAGGAGGACAGCGGCAGCGACGACAAGGGTAGCGGGCGGTAGGATGATGGGTCTGACTAGGTGTCGGGCGTGCCGCTCCTGGGTGACACGGGCGACCCCATCATCCGTGTCGTCGGCTCCTTGAATTTCTCGGGGTCGCCTCCTTGGGCCGCTGGCGTGGGGAGGCCGGAGAAGGCAAAGAAGGCGGGTGGAGGGCAGTCAAATCGGATTACGATGGCACCAACGCCTTCGTAGCGTATTGACGGACCGCTCCCTCATCTTCCAGGTCTTCCTCCGGCGCCACCACCGCCATCCCTCTCCTTGGCGACCGCCGACATGTTCTCTTGGCACCTTCTGCTGCTCGTAACTCGCCTAGGCGCTCCTTCTGCCCTTTTGCCTTCTTGTTTCATTTCCTGAGGAGAGGGACAAGAAAGGGATTACGGGCACCTTATCTTTTTTTTAGTTCATAAGCCTATGGGCCTTAGTTAGATTTAAAAATTTTAACTTCCCTGTTCATGTTTACACTCCGTATGAACTGTACCTGTATGGAACGTATTAATGGAAAAAGGGTGCTTGCCGGGTCTTGTGTGTGTGTGAGCAAAGCCCATACCAAGGAACAAATCCTTGTTATTTTCAATATAAACACCATTGCCTGGTAGCAGGCCTTGCCGTTCCCCTACTCCGTTGGTCCATACTCACGCCTTTGGTGGAGGCAGGGATGAAGTGGGGGTGGGCCCCACGCTTGCTTCCCTGCCGCCGCGGCTACAACCATATTCCGAACCAAGAAGTTCTTGGGTGATAGGAACGAGGGGAGCATGGCAGCCTTGGAACAAAACGAGGTTCTATATGTTCCAAGCTTCATACGGAAATGAATAGCAGGGGATGGAAAAACTTATCTGGATTTGGAGCCCCCGGCAACCCTAGCTTGCCGTGGGTGGATCTTCATGTCTTCAGCCCCCCGCATGCTTGGCTTGCTGGGTCTGGGGCACCAGCTTGTTCTCTTCCTTCCACTCGGCTTGGCAGAAACATTTATGTACCCTGTGAACCAAAGAGGAAGGATAGGAACGAAGGGATGCAAACTCAACCTATATGCTAGGGGTTAGTCGCCGCTAAGCACTATCAACCCTAACCGAGGGAGAGACTTAATCTAGCATGCATGTTATAACTTAGGGTGCTGGCGCTTCGTTTATTTATGCTCAGGGTCTGCGCCTGGCTTTGTACACAGGGTTACATGCCTTGCCGGCAAGGCTTGTACAAAAGGTGGCTTGCCAGGGGGCCAGGAAACCGCGCCTTATGGGTAAAACTTGCGAAGATGCTCGATGTTCCAAGAGTTGCTCACTGGAATGGCATCTTCGGTCTCCAGGCGGACTGCGCCAGGCCTGGTGACTCGTGTTACCCGATAAGGGCCATCCCACTTTGGCGTCAACTTGTTGGAATTCTTGGCCGACTGAACGCGCCGAAGAACAAGGTCGCCTTCCTCAAAGCTCCGGGCATGAACCTTGCGGCTATGGTAGCGGTGCAAGTCTTGCTGGTAGCCTGCCACTCTCACAGCCGCCCGAAAATTTTCTTCCTCGAGGAACATTGCGTCACCTTGACGCAATCGCTCTTGCTCAAGCTCATCATAAGCGAGCACTCGAGGTGACCCGTATATGAGTTCCGTGGGGAGAACTGCTTCTGCCCCATAAACCAGGGCAAAGGGTGTCTGGCTGGTGGCTTGATTTCGCGTTGTTCTGATCGACCAAAGAACCATCGGCAACTCATCAATCCAGCGCCTCCCGCTCTTGTGCAACCTGTCAAAAGTCTTCGTCCTCAGGCCACGTAGAACTTCCGCATTCGCCCTCTCCGCTTGGCCGTTGCTCCGTGGGTGCGCCGCGGAAGCAAAACAGACCTTGCTGTCGAGGTCCTCGATATAATGCATGAAGGTGTGGCTTGTGAACTGCATGCCATTGTCGGTGATGATTCTGTTCGGCACACCAAAGCGGCAAACTAGTCCCTTGAAGAATTTGACGGCCGACTGTGCGGTCACCTTCCTCACTGCTTCCACCTCCGGCCACTTTGTGAACTTGTCGATGGCAACATACAAGTACTCAAAGCCCCCGACTGTGCGGGGAAAAGGGCCCAATATGTCGAGCCCCCAGACCGAGAGTGGCCAGGAGAGAGGGATCGTCTGCAAGGCTTGAGCTAGCCGATGAAGTTTCTTTGAACGGAACTGGCACGCTTCACACTTCCTTACTAGTGCCGTCACATCCTGGAGGGCGATGGGCCAGAAGAAACCTTGACAGAAAGCCTTGCCAGCAAGGGCCCTTGACCCTATATGGGAGTTGCATGTGCCTCCATGTATCTCCGCCAACAGCTCCAGTCCTTCCTTCCAGGAGATGCACTTCAATTTCGCCCCATTCGGTCTTTTTCTGTACAAGACGTTGTCAACGAATTGGTACAGAGCAGACTGGCGGGCTACTCTCTCCGCTTCTTCCTGCTCCTCAGGAAGCTCCCCAATTTGGAGGAATCGTATGGTGTGATGCGCCCATGCTGGAGCTTGTGGCTCGACGGCAAGGACCAAAGTCATTTCTTCTGTCACAGGAACGGTCGCCTCCGCGGCGAGGGTCTGGTGCCCAGCCGGAGTCGGTTGTCCCACGGCAGGCTTGACGTCCATGGCAACTCCTTTTCCGGCGGCTCCATGGAGCTCGGCGGGGAAGTACTTGCCGGGGCCTAGCTTCCTCCGCTTGTTCTGTTCTGTTGATGATTCGATGGATGGTTGAGTTAACCGAAGCGCAAAAGTACCTGGTTCCACAGGTAGCTTGAGGGCAGCATGCTTTGATAGGTAGTCGGCGATGTCGTTCTCCATCTGGGGGACATGCTCTGCCTGTATACCGTCAAAGCGCTCCTCCAGTCTCCTCACTTCATCTACGTAAGCTTCCATCAACGGGCTCTAATAATCTTTTTTGATCTTCCTGACGACAAGCTGCGAGTCACCCCTAACATTGAACTTCTTGACTCCAAGGTCTGCCGCGATCCTGAGACTGGCAAGCAATCCCTTGTACTCAGTAGTGTTGTTTGTCGACACCTCCCAGGGAAAGTGCATTTGGATCACGTACTTGAGGTGCTCTCCGGTGGGTGCGACGAGCAGCACACCAGCGTCGGCGCCTTCTAGCGAGAAGGCTCCATCAAAATACATGATCCAATTGCGACTCGTTTCCTTGCCGGGGAGAGTGGTCTCCTGGACCTCTTCATTGGGCGTCGGGGTCCATTCAGCAACGAACTCCGCCAAGACTCTGCTTTGAATCATCGAGGTGCTTTCAAACTTCAAGCCAAAACTTGACAGCTCCAGGGCCCATTCCACAATCCTCCCTGTTGCATCTGGGTTATGCAGTATCCATTGCAACGGGAGGCAAGTGACAACGATGATCTCATGCGCTTGGAAGTAATGACGCAGCTTCCTCGAGGCCATAAGGAGGGCGAAGAGCAATTTTTGCACACCTGAGTACCTCGACCTAGCCCCCTGCAAGAGGGAGCTGACGAAGTAAACTGGGTGTTGCACCATTTTCATCTTCTGCACCACTTCACCTAGTCGCACGGGCCCTGTTGCACTGGCGTCAGCCCTTGCCGGGAACTCAGTCTTGCCGGGACCGAGCCCTGCCGGGGAGGGTTCCTGCTCGCCATCCGTCGATTCTGCCGTAGCTGCTGCCTCTTTGTCGACCTCTGTCTTTGCCACCGGTGCGGCTCTAACCACCTGATTTGTTGCCGCTAGGTACAGCAGCAATGGTTCTTGTGGTTTAGGCGCAACCAGCACTGGGGTAGAGGAGAGGTATTTCTTCAAATCCTGCAGCGCTGCCTCGGCCTCCGGGGTCCACTCCATTGCGCCCGCCTTCTTCAAGATCTTGAAAAAGGGAAGGGCACGCTCCGCAGACTTGGAGATGAATCTGCTCATGGCGGCAATGCAACCAGTGAACCAATGCACGCCCTTTATCTGCTTAGGTGCCTCAATCTGCTCGATGGCCTTGATCTTGTCTGGGTTTGCCTCAATCCCATGCTGCGACACAAAGAACCCGAGAAGCTTGCTAGACGGAACACCGAAGACACACTTCTTAGGGTTCAACTTGAGGTTGATCATGCGCACGTTTGAAAATGTTTCCTCCAGATCTTGCACAAGTGTTGCTTTGTCCTTGGTTTTGACCACTATGTCATCCATATAAGCTTTCATATTTCTATGTAGCTGGGGCTCAAAACCAATTTGGACTACTCTTGCAAAGGTCGAGCCAGCACTCTTCAACCTGAAAGGAATCCGTAAAAAGCAATACGTACCACATGGGGTGATGAATGATGTCTTCTCCTCATCTTCTCTTGTCATGAAGATCCAATGGTACCCTGAGTAGGCGTCGAGGAATGATGGCAGGTCACACCCGGGCGTGGAGTCAAAAGTTTGGTCGATGTACAGTAATGGAAAAGGATACTATGGACAAGCTTTATTGATGTCTGTGTAATCAATACACAGCCTCCACTTCCCGTTTTCCTTGCGCACCACTACCGGGTTGGCCAGCCACGTCAGATGGAGCACCCCCCTTACCCAAGGCTGCCTCCTCTAGCTTTCTGATGTCCTCTGTGATGAACTCCTGCCTCTCTAGAGCTTGCTTCCTGACCTTCTGCTTGACTGGACGTGCATGAGGGAAGACAACATGATGGTGCTCCATCACTTCCCCGGGAACGCCGAGGATGTCAGATGCTTGCCATGCAAACACATCGACATTCACCCGTAGGAAAGTTACGAGCTCGCTTTCCTATTTTCCATCGAGGGTGGAGCTTATGGTAAAGCTCCTCCCATGCCGTCCTCCTTGACGGACACCTTCTTGGTCTCCGGTGGTGCAGCTCTGGACTTCTTGCTCTTGCCAGTGGAGCTCTCTGGCACGTCCTCAACGGGAGCGCAACACCCCGAAGAGGTGCGCTTGCCGGAGTGGGTGCGAGGAGTCTTGCTAGTGTTCTTTTCTCCCGGGGCGTCAACAGTAGAAGCAGGTGCTGTCAGGACCCCGACTAAATGCCACATCGATCTAGCATGTAACACCTCATATCACTTTGCGGCCTCACGCACGGTATCCCCACAGGTGTCGCCTTACCTTTGCCCGGGACCATTTGCGCCTTTTGGCACACGTATATGATAGTGTCGCTAGCATCCATATGATAAGGAGCCCGGGCTGACATGGCTAGTCCTAAACCCAAAGTGGCACAAACTTACAGGGACAGGCATCCATGACCCAGCATCGAACGTGTCGGTCATCAGCGAGTGAATCCAGGCTGTAGCACTGGGCTAGCAGGACTCCGGTGAACTGGGCTGTAGCGGGCTAACAGGACTCCGATATTCATCGCGTGACATTTCCTCGAAGGGACAGACACATGAACAAAGAAGGACGCATGCCGGCCAGCCTAAGTGTTCCGGAGCAGTAGCAAGCTACCATGGCTCAGTGGAAGCACTAGGAGACATTTCCCGGTAAGAGAGGCTAGTAAGGATAAACAACTACATAGTCAGATCCCACACATACCAAGCATTTCAATAACATACACACAATATGCTCAATATGTGCCAATACAACATGGCATCACAACATGACTCTACAACTCAAGTATTTATTCAATAGGCTCCGAGGAGCGAGATATTACAAGCATGAGTCTCATGACTTAACATTCAAAGCATACAAGTCAAAGCACAAACGGAAGCTTAACATGTCTGAGTACAGACATCTACAAATGAAAAAGGCTGAGAAGCCTGACTATCTACCAGATCCTGCCGAGGGCACAAGATCGTAGCTGAGGTAACAAGCTAAACGTCGAAGTCCACGCGGTACTACTAGCGAGACTGAAGTCTCTCTGCAAAAACATAAATTAAGCAACGTGAGTACAAATGTACCCAGCAAGACTTACATAAGAACTAACTACATATGCATCATTATCAACAAAGGGGATGGTGGGGTTTAACTGCAGCAAGCCAGCTTTGACTCGGTGGCTATCCTGAACTACGACTGCAAGTAACTCTTTTGAGGTGCCGCACACGAGTCCACATATTCACCATATCAATACACCACTATGGATCTGCTCCCGTCTCCCTACGAGAAAGCCATCCATAGCACTCATGCTTATCTTGCGTATTTTAGAGTATCCACTTTCACTTGTCTATGAACTATACAGGCAACCCAGAAGTCCTTTACCGCGGACACGGCTATTCGAATAGATAATGTTAACCCTGCAGGGGTGTACTTCTTCACACATGCTCTCGCCACTTACCGCCATGTACACCTCGTGTATCTCGGCAACCTTCAAGCGGAAGCCTGGCGAGGGAGTCGGCCACGACTTGACTAACTACACAAGTCTCTAGTCCAGGTTTATCGCCTATTCGGGTTCCATCCGCAAGGAGATCCGGCCGGGGTGTCGCTCACGGACCCAAACGATGTGTGCAGGGTTCCCAAGCCCACCTTGACGGGTGGATCTACGCTTGGTACACCGTGCCACGGTGCCTAGTCTGTCCCAAGCCCACCTGTACCGGGTGCCACTTGGTAGACTACTAACACTACCTACAAACACCAGAAACTAGTTGCAACTCCTGGACAGAGATCAGGTTGATTAATAAGTCGAGAGGGGCACTTAAGCATTCCAATGCATGGTAGTAGCTGTTCATGGATCACAAACACAGAACTCAGTTCCTGAGGACGGCTGCAATGAGACAACCCACCATGTACTCCTACATGGCCTGTCACCGCAACCTTTACCAAATCGTGTTCACACACTTAGCTATCAACAGTAGGACATGTTCACACACCTCCAATTCATCCCTGATGAATCAGACCTGACACAACTCTAAGCAATAGCAGGCATGACAAACAAGCATGAATGAGTAGGCACATCAGGGCTCAAACAACTCCTACTCATGCTAGTGGGTTCATCTATTTACTGTGGCAATGACAGGTCATGCAGAGGATAAAGGGGTTCAGCTATCGCAGCAAGTAACAGATGAATCGTTGTTCTCCTAATGCAGTAAAAGAGACCAGGGGCGAGAGAGTAGGATTGTATCGGAATGAACAAGGGGGTTTTGCTTGCCTGTCACTTCTGAAGATAATATAACTCTTCATCGGTGTCATCGAACTCATCGTCGGAACATCGTCTACTGAGAGGGGACAAATACCGACAAACAAGGAAGAAACACAATCAATTCAATGCACAATATGATGCATGATCATGACATGTCAATATGTTGTGGTTTGAGCTAATGCAACTAGCAGCAAGTTAAATAGAGTTGGTTTGAACCCTAGGTTCAAATTCAAACTCCATATATGATTTCTTAAATGCCATTTAGTTGAATTGTCCTAAAAAGTAGTCATAAGTTGTTCTAACATGCATTAAAATGGTACAAATGGATAGATTGGATTTTTCTGATCATTTTTCATATATAAATTATTTAATTTGGAGTTACGGTTGAATTTCTATGAATTTTAGAAGTTTTGGTTATTTTCTGGAATTTCCTGTAAAAGAATAAATCCAGAAAATGAGTTATTGTGTCAGCAGTGCGTCAGGGTGACGTTAGTGGTCAACGGGGCTGATCCAGGTCAAACCTAACCAGTGGGGTCCATACGTCAGTGGCTGGGGCTGGTTTGGGTCGCTGACTTGTGGGTCCAGTCAACGGCCACGTCAGCGAGGTCAACGCCGACGCGTGGGGCCACTGTGATTAACCTAAACTAACAGAAGTTTAAGCCGTGGTTAATTAAGGGCGTGGGGCCCACATGTCAGTGAGAGATGGGGCTATTAGCAAGGTCATTAGTGTCTAAGTAAGTGCGCCACGTCGGCGTCACCGGAGTTCAGCCGGCTGCGACCAAAACCATGGCGGCAACACGCCGGAGTTGCTCGGGTTTCGCGTACAGGCAGCGGTTTGAGCCGCGGTTGGTCTCTACGGGTAGCTGGTGTTGCAGCGCGTCGGCTGGTGGCAGTAGCCGGGCCGGGGGTGGCCGGAGTGGACGGGCACGAGCTCAAAGGCGGTGGCCGGAGTTCAGTTGTGCACAGGATCGCGTTGTGGTGCACGGGGAGGACGGTGGTGGGGTGATATGTTCTACTGGGAGCGTGCTGAGCATGATGGAGTGCTCGGACACGAGCTCTAGTGACTAGAGCGGCGGTGGCGACATCGCCGGTGGTGGTAAGCTCGCGGCTCCGGCGGATTCGATAGCTACGCGGAGAAAACGAGGCAGGGAAGAGGGGGAAAGATTCCGGTGCTCACGGTGAACTCGCAGAGCAGGCTAGTGGGCTCGGGGACGGCTTGGTGACGACAAAACAACAACGGCGATCTCGGGTGCCCGAGGAGGAAGACGAGGGCGAAGGCGGCTCCACAAGGCGTCCGGCGTCTTGTGGCTCGACGGAGAGGACGGTGGCGTCACTGCAGAGATCGGAGGCACGTCGGAGGGGCTCGAAGATGGCTGTGGCCGTGGTGGAGCTCATCGGCGGCGACGGTTGCGCTCTGATTTTGCGAGAGAGAGGGCCAGAGGAGGGGATGAGGACGGGAGGAGAGTGAGAGAGGTCCAGAAGGGTGCGTGGCGTCGCCAGACACGGATTAGGACGAAGGGGAGGCCTCCAGTGCGAAGCAGGAGGTGGCCGGCGTAAACGCGCATGCGTCCAGCACGCAGCTGCTTCGGGGCGAGGGGGAGGAAGACGACTGGCAGCTGGGCTGCACAGGAACGGGCCACGCAGGTGGGCTAGTATCCCTGGTGGGCCTCAAGGTAAGTCCAGGTAAGGTTGCTCTATTTTATTTCCTGTTTTCTATTTTCTGTAAAATTTAGGGCTTTATTAAAAATACTTAGGCGCACTCAAAAATCACCAAACTGGTCATGGACACTGTTTGGAATATATCCAACATGGAACATTTCAGTTTAGGATTATTTGAACATTTTAAATATTTTATAGAATTTAAATGCCCAAATTCAAATAGGGTATGATTTAATTCAGATCCCAAATATGTCATGGAAAAATGTGCATCACCTCTGGCTACTGTTTACAGTATTTCCCATAAATGATGAACATTTTTGAAAGCCATTTGGACTTACTGAAAATATTTTAGGTGAACCTAGTGAATTCCTTTAATGCTAGGGTTTAGGAAATCCCCATTTCAAGTTCATTTGAAAAATTAAACATGATGCACACATGAAGGGCTAGCCTACTGCATACCAGGACTAGGGATGTGACAGCTCACCCCTACTAAACAAGAATCTTGTCCCGAGATTCAAGCGTAGGGTAAGATGAAGGGGGATCAAACTAACATAATCTTCACGATCCAGGTGGCACTTCAAAGAACGTTGATTCGATCACCATCATTGTCTTGAAGTCTTGCTTTGAGAACTCCTACAAACATGACATGGAGAGAAGAAGGAGACTGTAGAAGGGTCGATCTTCTCGAAGATCGAACAACTCAGGATCAACTCATGGAATGAGACATAGCAACATCTCTCGAGCTGAGACACGAAGCATACATCTGATGGGATGGAGTGAAACGGATGACAAAGGTTCACTAGGTAGGCAACAATTCCACACTTAAGAGGGTGGTGAACGGTTGTCAACGTAGTGAGGAGTTGAGTTGCCATGATACCACAACAAGACACCTTAGGGATGGTGACTCATAGATATATCCCCTTAGGTGGCAAAAAGAATTACCTTTGATTCAGAGATCATTGAAACTCTTTATACCAGCCTAAGGCAATTCCCGAGCGATCGTTTGGATGGTTTCGGTAGAATGGCATACCCGGATTAGAATAGATGATGTGGATTACTTTGTTGAAAACAACTCAAGGGATGATTTTGCTTTCTCATGCTCTCCAGAACTTGAGCGTTACCATATTCATCAAGTTTTACCAACATCTGTGTCAAGGATCTTGGCAACACAACATACCACCATGATGAATAGTGATGGACGATGCAGATGCAAACGAAGATAACACCTTCTTAGATTTCACCTTAGCGAGGCCAAGGAAACAGAATCTGGATGATCGACCGAGAGACATTTAGCACTCCGCTTCTAATGTTCTCCTTGATGTGCTAGTGTATCCCATTCATATGGTTTGATATCTAGAACATCAAGTAAGGGTCGGACTTCGGGAACACAAAAAATCATAAGGCACAACTAGGGAGTAAATCCTACGAAATCCTTATGGGGAGGTGGCCAACTTCCTCAATCAAGATACTACAATAATAGGTCTTCCGGCTGGGTGTGTTGGCCACGACATCCACTTTACCGGTTATCAAGGGACCAATATTATAGTTCTTGGGAAATGTTCCAACCATCATATCTGCCTGAGATTGAGATCTGGCTGGTGTCAGGATATTCTCATCGAGTCTAGAAAGAAAAAGAAAGTTCGCAACACAAATCGACGAGATGACGTTGCGAGATTCTCGGGAAATGAACTATGATAGCAAGCTCCAAAACATGAGCTGGTTCTGCTACACACATGTGAACACGTTATTCCAGACAAAACATTATCACATGGTAGTCTTACAATAAAACACTACCAAGTTCCGGTGGGGAACCATCATTAATGATATCGAAGTCTCCACGCGTGGAAGTCCAAAGAGTTCACCTTGGACAGACTCCTTTATCTTTGAACAACTCAATCAGTGGCTTGGTGTGCTAGGATATACATATGGAATGAAGATGATCAGTCTAACAGTCCACAGAATTCTTTGCACGTGCATGACTGACTTGGGATGATTCCGGAGGAAGCAAAACTAACTTTCTCAAATTCACGGCGGCAACTTACATCAAATGCACGTGAATCAAAGGAAGTCACTTCTTTCATCCAAACATATACTTCATGAACGGGGCATGAAGAAAATGCTTACACAAGTTTCCAACATTAGCTTAATGTTCAACAAAATCATGGAGGAGATAAGGATGTTGTCGATGGGCTCAACAACAATTCATCCAGGTTTCCATATAAAAGGAAACCCATAGTTAAGTGAACACGGTGATAGCATTGGTCAGACCAAAGAATATAATGGTGTATGCTCGAGGAAAAACCACGAGTAAGACAACATTACGAATATCGTTGATTCTAATTTGATTTGAGAATAGCCCACACTCAAATCAAAGATTGGATAAGATGATAGGTCCATTAACTGATCACAGGACCAATCGGTGAATATATCATCTTTCTTCAAAACACACCAACACCAGGGTATCCCTTTGAAACGAACTAAGTTAGGTAAGCTTTTATCTTCCAACTCTCCAAGTTGTCGTTTAGCTTAAACAACTAGCACAGGGGTATCCAGCACGGATTCTTGGAGAAAGGGTGGTTTCAAAAACCAACTTGGTCACGAGCTCAACATAGCAGTCAGGTGACAACCTGGTGATACTTCCGAGAAGATATTCGGAAAATCACGTACCACCGATATGTCACTAGGCTCGAGAACAATCTTGCTTTTCAGGGCAAGATGAGATGATCAAATAAGCAAGGGATTGAATAATCCTAACTCATTGATCGAAGAGTGCACCGGAAATAAGGACTAGGTAGCACGATCAACCTTAGAGCGATGATTCAAGAATCAACACGCTAAGAATGAGGTTATTGTCCATTTAACTACCAAGCAACGGGGTTGCTAGGAGTATTGAGTTCACACATCACGATTCACTTGTCGGCACTCCGGCTGCAACAACACGGAACCGAGGAATGAAAAAGGATGGCGAGAAGTATCACTACGTCAAGAATTCACAAGAGGTGGTGCAATTCTCATGACAATCCTGACATAAAGAAGGTAATACTTCAAGGTAGAACAGACCAGAAGCTGGATTGCATTTGATCTGCGGGATACAACTGCTTTGACCCAACCCTGGATATGGATTAGGTACTCGAGTTTGTTTCTCCTAGTCATTCCAAAATAGAATGGCTTGACGGACCTCAAGAGTAACAGGCATCGATAAACACGATTGCACCACTACTCCCGACTATCAATTGATAGACGAAGGTCAGAAGACAACTAAAGAGGGACAACTCAAAAGAACATACAATTTTCTGAGTTGTGGATGCATGGATTAGCATGTCGAACAAGTTCAACATATTTCTTCCAGGTAACTCATGCGGAGAAAGTAGGACTGGCAGAGTCACATCTTAGAATCGAGAACTCATCAAGAGCACACTGAGTGTGATCTTTCGGTTCAGCCAGGAACTTCTGCCATAAGCAGTACATGGTATTTGGAAGAAGGAAATACCACGGACATCGAGGACTAATGCAAAGGTTACCAATACCCTAAAGGAACTAGCAAACATTAACAACATGAAGTAAGTAGGGAAATCTCGGGTTTAGAAACCCAGGAGTAGAATACCTACTACTAAGTGGCATCACGGGATGCTTTCGAGAATGATGGCCAGAATCATCACACTGGGAACACAAAGCATGACTGGATTACTAGGTGATACTCTAGACACCTAGGGTCATAATAATAACTCCAACATATATGTCGAGGCAATAGAGTACCTCAACTCAGCAATTAGTGTGATTAACCTGGCCTAAAAGAACATCAAAACCAGAGGGAAAGGATTTTGCAAATGCATCAGACTATTTAGAAACCTAGGATGACTCGGACAGCATAACGGCTGTAAATGCTCGAAAAGGTTTGAGACATCTTGAAAAGTGGTGGCATAACCACTCGATCATCATAATATCAAGGTTTCGAGATCAGCTATCAACATGCGGAGGTAGTAGGAACTGAACTCAAGCTTAGAACCATCAATCCTATAGGTCTACGGATTAGTAACACGTGATCCTGATAGAAAGAAGAGAAAGCCTAGTTCCTTAACCCCATAGGAAAGATAAGATGACTCAGATCAGAAGGGCATAAGGTTTAAGGAGTAAAAAGAGCCTTACGTTCCATCCCACAATCAATTCCCTTATATAACTAAAGAATTTCTAGACTCAACATCGACCAGTTTGGCATGGTAATCCTACAGGCATTCAGGCTCTGATACCAAAGCTGTCAGGACCCTGACTCAATGCCACATTAATCTAGCATGTAACACCTCATATCACTTTGCGGCCTCACACACGGTATCCCCACAGGTGTCGCCTTACCTTTGCCCGGGACTGTTTGCGCCTTTTGGCACACGTATATGATAGTATCGCTAGCATCCATATGATAAGGAGCCCGGGCTGACATGGCTAGTCATAAACCCAAAGTGGCACAAACTTACAGGGACAGGCATCCATGACCCAGCATCGAACGTGTCGGTCATCAGCGAGTGAATCCAGGCTGTAGCACTAGGCTAGCAGGACTCCGGTGAACCGGGCTGTAGCGGGCTAACAGGACTCCGATATTCATCGCGTGACATTTCCCCGAAGGGACAGTCACAGGAACGAAGAAGGACACATGCCGGCCAGCCTAAGTGTTTCGGAGCAGTAGCAAGCTACCATGGCTCAGTGGAAGCACTAGGAGACATTTCCCGGTAAGAGAGGCTACTAAGGATAAACAACTAGATAGTCAGATCCCACACATACCAAGAATTTCAATAACATACACACAATATGCTCGGTACATGCAAATACAACATGGCATCACAACATGACTCTACAACTCAAGTATTTATTCAATAGGCTCCGAGGAGTGAGATATTACAAGCATGAGTCCACATTCAAAGCATACAAGTCAAAGAACAAACGGAAGCTTAACATGTCTGAGTACAGACATCTACAAATGAAAAAGGCTGAGAAGCCTGACTATCTACTAGATCCTGCCGAGGGCACAAGATCGTAGCTGAGGTAACAAGCTAAACGTCGAAGTCCACGCGGTACTACTAGCGAGACTGAAGTCTCTCTGCAAAAACATAAATTAAGCAATGTGAGTACAAATGTACCCAGCAAGACTTACATCAGAACTAACTACATATGCATCATTATCAACAAAGGGGATGGTGGGGTTTAACTGCAGCAAGCCAGCTTTGACTCGGTGGCTATCCTGAACTACGACTGCAAGTAACTCTTTTGAGGTGGCGCACACGAGTCTATGAACTGTACAGGCAACCCAGAAGTCCTTTACCGCGGACACGGCTATTCGAATAGATAATGTTAACCCTGCAGGGGTGTACTTCTTCACACACGCTCTCGCCACTTACCGCCATGTACACCCCATGTATATCGGCAACCTTCAAGCGGAAGCCTAGCAAGGGAGTCGGCCACGACCTGACTAACCACACAAGTCTCTAGTCCAGGTTTATCGCCTATTCAGGTTCCATCCGCAAGGAGATCCGGCTGGGGTGTCGCTCACGGCCCCAAACGATGTGTGCAGGGTTCCCAAGCCCACCTCGATGGGTGGATCTATGCTTGGTACACCGTGCCACGGTGCCTAGTCTGTCCCAAGCCCACCTGTACCGGGTGCCACTTGGTAGACTACTAACACTACCTACAAACACCAGAAACTAGTTGCAACTCCTGGACAGAGATCAGGTTGATTAATAAGTCGAGAGGGGCACTTAAGCATTCCAATGCATGGTAGTAGTTGTTCATGGATCACAAACACAGAACTCAGTTCCTGAGGACGGCTGCAATGAGACAACCCACCATGTACTCCTACATGGCCTCTCACCGCTACCTTTACCAAATCCTGTTCACACACTTAGCTCTCAGCAGTAGGACATGTTCACACACCTCCAATTCATCCCTGATGAATCAGACCTGACACAACTCTAAGCAATAGCAGGCATGACAAACAAGCATGAATGAGTAGGCACATCAGGGCTCAAACAACTCCTACTCATGCTAGTGGGTTTCATCTATTTACTGTGGCAATGACAGGTCATGCAGAGGATAAAGGGGTTCAGCTACCGCAGCAAGTAACAGATGAATCGTTGTTGTCCTAATGTAGTAAAAGAGAGCAGGGGCGAGAGAGTAGGATTGTATCAGAATGAACAAGGGGGTTTTGCTTGCCTGGCACTTCTGAAGATAATATAACTCTTCATCGGTGTCACCGAACTCATCGTCGGAACATCGTCTACTGAGAGGGGACAAATACCGACAAACAAGGAAGAAACACAATCAATGCAATGCACAATATGATGCATGATCATGACATGTCAATATGCTGTGGTTTGAGCTAATGCAACTAGCAGCAAGTTAAATAGAGTTGGTTTGAACCCTAGGTTCAAATTCAAACTCCATATGTGATTTCTTAAATGCCATTTAGTTGAATTGTCCTAAACAGTAGTCATAAGTTGTTCTAACATGCATGAAAATGGTACATATGGATAGATTGGATTTTTCTGGTCATTTTTCATATATAAATTATTTAATTTGGAGTTACGGTTGAATTTCTATGAATTTGAGAAGTTTTGGTTATTTTCCGGAATTTCCTGTAAAAGAATAAATCCAGAAAATGGGTTATTGCGTCAATAGTGCGTCAGGGTGACATCAGTGGTCAACGGGGCTGATCCAGGTCAAACCTGACCAGTGGGGTCCACACGTCAGTGGCTGGGGCTGGTTGGTGTCGCTAACTTGTGGGTACAGTCAACGGCCACGTCAGCGAGGTCAACACCGACGCGTGGGGCCACTGTGATTAACCTAAACTAACAGAAGTTTAAGCCATGGTTAATTAAGGGCGTGGGGCCCACATGTCAGTGAGAGATGGGGCTATTAGCAAGGTCATTAGTGGCTAAGTAAGTGCGCCACGTCGGCGTCACCGGAGTTCAGCTGGCGGCGACCAAAACCGTGGCGGCAACACGCCGGAGTTGCTCGGGTTTCGCGTACAGGCAGCGGTTTGAGCCGCGGTTGGTCTCTACGGGTAGCTGGTGTTGCAGCGCGTCGGCTGGTGGCAGTAGCCGGGCCGGGGGTGGCCGGAGTGGACGGGCACGAGCTCAAAGGCGGTGGCCGGAGTTCGGTTGTGCACGGGATCGCATTTTGGTGCACGGGGAGGACGGTGGTGGGGTGATATGTGCTACTGGGAGCGTGCTGAGCACGATGGAGTGCAAGGACACGAGCTCCAATGACTAGCGCGGCGGCGGCGACATCGCCGGCGGTGGTAAGCTCGCGTCTCCGGCGGATTCGATAGCTACGCGGTGCAAACGAGGAAGGGAAGAGGGGGAAAGATTCCGGTGCTCATGGTGAACTCGCAGAGAAGGCTAGTGGGCTCGGGGACGGCTTGATGACGACGAAACAACGACGGCGATCTCGGGTTCCCGAGGAGGAAGACGAGGGCGAAGGCAGCTCCACAAGGCGTCCGGCGTCTTGTGGCTCGGCGGAGAGGACGGAGGCGTCACTGCAGAGCTCGGAGGCGCGTCGGAGGGGCTCGGAGATGGCTGTGGCCATGGAGGAGCTCGTCGGCGGCGACAGTTGCGCTCTGATCCTGCGAGAGAGAGGGCCAGAGGAGGGGATGAGGACGGGAGGAGAGTGAGAGAGGTCCAGAAGGGTGCGTGGCGTCGCCAGACGCGGATTAGGACGAAGGGGAGGCCTCCAGCGCGAAGCAGGAGGTGGCCGGCGTCGACGCGCGTGCGTCCAGCACGCAGCTGCTTCAGGGCGAGGGGGAGGAAGACGACTGGCAGCTGGGCTGCACAGGAACGGGCCACGCAGGAGGGCTAGTATCCCTGGTGGGCCTCAAGGTAAGTCCAGGTAAGGTTGCTTTGTTTTATTTCCTGTTTTCTATTTTCTGTAAAATTTAGGGCTTTATTAAAAATACTTAGGCGCACTCAAAAATCACCAAACTGGTCATGGACACTGTTTGGAATATATCCAACATGGAACATTTCAGTTTAGGATTATTTGAACATTTTAAATATTTTATAGAATTTAAATGCCGAAATACAAATAGGGTATGATTTAATTCAGATCCCAAATATGTCATGGAAAAATGTGCATCACCTCTAGCTAATGTTTACAGTATTTCCCATAAATGATGAACATTTTTGAAAGCCATTTGGACTTACTGAAAATATTTTAGGTGAACCTAGTGAATTCCTTTAATGCTAGGGTTTAGGCAATCCCCATTTCAAGTTCATTTGAAAAATTAAACATGATGCACACATGAAGGGCTAGCCTACTGCATACCAGAACTAGGGATGTGACAGGTGCCTTGGCGGAAGCTATTGCAACCGCTTCCCAGTAGAGTTGGTCAAGGCAAATCAATGCATCCTTCTTGTTGGAGGGGACGGTGATGATGTTCATTGGCCCGGGCATCTTCAGCATGTTGTAGGCATAGTGAGAAGCCGCCATGAACTTGGCTAGTGCCGGGTAGCCGAGGATCCCGTTGTAGGGCAAAGGGATCTCGGCTACATCGAAGGCAATCCTCTCCGTCTTGTAGTTCAACTCGCCTCCAAATGTCACAGGCAGCGTGACCTTTCCCTTCGACTGGCTCCACCCTGATTTGACCCCTTGAAACGTGCCCGTCTTCTCGAGGTCCCCATCACGGATCTGCAGCCTCTTGATCACAACAGGCGAGATCAAGTTCAGACCGGTCCCGCCGTCAACTAGCATCTTCGTCACCTTGAGGTTGCGGATGGTTGGCGAAACCAACAACGGCAAGCACCCGACCATAGTAGTGCGGTCAGGGTGGTCCTCGGTGTCAAAGATGATAGGTGTGCTGGACCACTTCAGTGGCTTCCGTGCGTCGAGTGACGGCTCCACCGCTGTGATCTCACGCGCCCACTGCTTGAGCACGCAATGGGATGTATGCAGTGAGGCGCCACCATCGACGCACATGGCCTTTGTAGCTTTTTGGAACTCGTGGTCGCTGGACTCATCGTCCTCGTCAAGATCATCGTCTTCCTACTTCTTGTCGCGGCCCCGGGTGGGCCTCTCCTGTTGATTATCTTTGCCGCAGCGGCCTCCTTGGCCGCCACATTTCTTGCCGGATCCTTCGGCACCCTCTTGGCCCTTCTCCTTGTCCTGCCGCTCATACTCGGCTTTCTGCTTTTTAGCGAGCAGCTCAACTTGATGGTAGTTCTGGAGGTCGTGGCCCTTGGTGCGGTGGATCTTGCAATACTGCTTATCAAAGCCCCCTGGCTTGTCGGCAGCCGCCAAGGCCCGGCAAGTGGCACAACCTGCAACCTCTTTGCCGGGGTGGCTTGCCTTGGCCCTCTTCGTGGTGCCGGTGTCGTCGGACCCCTCGACGGCGAGCACGGTCTTGCCGTTGCGCTTCCTGTTATGGAGCCAGCCCTTCTTTGCCGGGGTGGCGGTGCCATCTGTGGAGTCGGTTTCTGCGTTGGCGTCCTCACCGGGGTACTTCCTCCCCTCTTTAGTTCGAGCGCACCGATCGGCTAGAACATAAAGATCGGACACATCCTTGACCTTGTTCATCGCTAGCTCCTCGCGCATCTTGCGGTTGCGCACATTCTGATGGAATGCACTGATCACGGTGGCAGGATGAACATCTGGGATGTTGTACTGCAGTCGGCTGAACCTTTGGATGTAATTGCGCAAGTTTTCTCCTTCCTTCTGGGGGATGATATGCAAATCGCTCGCCTGGCCATGAGCTTGGTGGCCTCCAGTAAAGGGGCCAACAAACTCATGACATAGATCCGACCAGGAGGAAATGGAGTCCACCGGCAAGTGCATCAACAATGACATAACATTGGGCTTGAGTGCCAACGGGAAGTAATTGGAAAGCACCTTATCGTCGTGAGCCCCAGCAGATTGCATCGAGATGGTGTAGATGTTGAGGAACTCTGACGGGTTAGTCTTGTCGTTGTACTTCTCGCCAACACCGGGCTTGAACATGCGGTGGGAGGGCCACTGGAACTGCCGCAGCTCACGGGTGAAGGCTGGATAGCCCACCTCGTAGGGTAGGCCACCGTAGCCTTCCAGTGCTGGGTGGTCCATAGTGGGCCCTGCTCACCTGTTCGACTGGTGGCGCGCATCGCATCAGCGCTCGATGGTGGTTCGAGCGTCTTCATGAGCTCGCTCCCGAAGAACTTGACATTGATCGCGGTGGGTTCATGGGTCGGATAACGCTATGGAAATATCATCACGAGCGTTCACGCGACGGATCGACACCCACGGTGGCTGGTGTGGAGGAGGGGAGTGCACCATGGCTGCATCGCCTCCGGCCCGTCCATCGCTGGCATGAAGTGGCTCAATGGAGCGACGGCCTACTGGCCCCGCCGGTCGCAACTCATCTTTGTTGGCGATGCCGATGAGGCTCCGGACGGTGGCCCTCCATTCGTCGAGCTTCTCCGCAGCAGGAGGAAAGTCGAGGAGGAGCTGCACACGGACTAGGGCTTCTGCTGGTGTGGGCAGCGCCGAAAGCTGCATGGACTGTGATGCGCTTCGACTTCTAACTATGTTAGAAGGAGCTCAATCACGGCCCTGCGGCCGTCCACCATTCCCGCCAACACCTCGGCGCGCATGCTGGCCCTCCTCGTCATGTGAAGGGCGCATGGGACTCTTCCCAGGGCGGCGCCCAGGGTCACCAGCGGGGTGGCGCTGCTCATCGTGCACGACCTGAGAAGAGCGCGCCGTGGGCGCCGGTGTTGGTGTCTTGGAGGTCGCCGCACCGCCGCCTGGTGGCACGACGATGCCCTTGGAGGGCCCCACGCCGCCTGCGGGGGGCCCAACTCTGTCTCTGGAGTTTGCGGCGTATGGCTCGTCGCCTGGCGCACGAACAACGCCGCTCACCAGGCCCGGGCTGCCAGGGTGATGTGGATGTTCGCGGGCCGCGCCACGGGTTCTCTCTCCGACTGGCCCGCTAATGGTTTGCGTCGGTACAGGCAGTCCGGTCCCGGACGAACCGATCGTCATGATCGTCTTCTTCTTGGGAGCCATGGCGATGAAGAGCTGTGCTACTAGCTGCTAAACCAGATTCTCACTACTGCGCCCCCTACCTGGCGCGCTAAAGATGTCAGTGGGAAATGACACCTATGGGATCACAAAAATCCCTACTACGGTTGCGGGGTGCGGGGTTGTTAGGAGGGCAGGATCAACAGTCAGTACGAGCATGCATGTTGTTTACCCAGGTTCGGGCCGCAGGGATGCATAATACCCTAGAACTGCTTTGATGTGTGTATTTGTGTTCTTGAGGCTCTTGAACTAGCTACAATGAGCGTAAGTTGTCCAAAAGTCTGAATCCTTCTCCTGGATGCCTCGGGCCTCCTTTTATAGGCAAGGGGATCACCACAGCAACACACAGGAGGTGGCATCGAGGTACTGTGGTTGAGCCTATCACTGGCTATTACGAGACAAGACACAATTAATGCGCCTCTGACAGGTCCACTCCACTTTACCGCCGCCTCGCCCTGCCTTGACACGCGCCTGGGCCAGCGAGGCAGTTAGCACCATGTAGTCTGGCAGGCTGCTGAGGTGGCATGGTGGTAGGGCCTTCACGAAGATTTGCATGCCACCACGTAGGCGTGCGCTGAGTTGGCCGAGAAGCCTCGTGCCGACACACAGGCACCCGCCCAGCTGGTGGCTGGCAGCTGCATGGGAGCGGTGGGAGAAAGCTCGGCGGGTGCGGGCCTGGCTGTGGCCTCATGGACGTCCTCGGCAAGGCCCTTGCGGAGGCCCCGGCAAGGTTCTTGCTGCAGTGTTGCGGCCGTCCCGGGCAGGGTCTTGCCGAGGGTCTTGTGGGCTTCCTCGGCGTGTATCTCGCCAAGGTTCATCGTCTTCTACTCTTCTGATTTGAAGTGTTCGTTGTCTTCACAAAGATCTGCATGCCACCATGGAGGCGCCTCCCGAGCCTATGTCCCAACGCGGTTGGCGACGCTGGAGAGACTGGGGCCCAAATGGGGGCGTGCCTTGCTAGCATGGGGTAGGTTGTCCCGGCAAGGTCCTTGCCAGTGCCGTGGAAGCCACCCCGGGAAGGGTCTTTCTGGGGGAACCACTTCGCCTTCTTGCTCTTCATGCCTCTGTCTTGGCGTTGCTTTGGTCGTCCCACGGCTTTGATTTCCTGTCTATGCCCTGCTTGAGTGTGGTCCTGGGCGCGGCTCTGACTGCCCGTGCACAAATAAGGGGTACAAAAGAGCGCCCCTATTTTGGTACACCGACACATTTCAATGAAATAATTAGGGCGCAATCGCTGATGGAATTACCTGTTAAGGGGAGAACCTTTACTTGGAGTAATATGTAGGAGGACCCACTTCTGGAGCAGCTCGATTGGTTTTTCACTTCCTGCAACTGGACCACTGCCTAACCTAACACCCTGGTTATGCCTATGGGCAAACCTGTTTCTGATCATATTCCCTATGTGGTAACTATTGAGTCTAAAATTCCTAAGTCTAAACTATTCAGATTGGAGTCTTTTTGGACCAAGCCGCCTGGGTTTCTTGAAGTAGTGCAACAATCATGGGCGAAACTTTTCTTTGCACCTAACTCGGCCTCTCTTATTTGCAAGAAGCTCAAAAACCTTCGGTATGATCTCAATCAGTGGAGCAGAGGGATCTCTAGGCTCAAACTTCTGATTCGTACCTGTAATAAGTCCTTGCTCCTCCTTAATAACCTTGAAGATCAAAGGGGCCTTTTCCTTCTTGAGGCAAACTTTAGATGTGTCCTTAAAAAACACCTCAATGAGGTTCTTCATTACCAGAATGAGTATTGGAAGAAATGGCGCACTATTCACTACTTCAGATTTGCAGATGGAAACACCAAGCTTTTCCAGGCCTTAGCTATGGAAAGGTACATACACAATCCTATTGCATCACTTCTGCATGGTCATGCGATTGTGCTTGATCATGCAGGAAAAGAGGGGATCCTTTACTCTGTTTATAAAGAAAGATTGGGTACTTCTAAACCCACTACCATGAAGTTTGATCTTGGTAGAATCATTCGCAGGGTGGCTGGTTTGGAGGTTTTGTCTGCTCCTTTCACGCATGCTGAGATCAATGCCGTGGTTCATGCCATGGCACCTAACCGTGCTCCTGGACCCGATGGGTTTAATGGGTATTTCCTAAAATGTTGTTGGTCGATCATCAAAGAGGATTTTTATAAACTGTGTGATGAGTTTTATGATGGTAAGCTTGATATTGCTAGCATCAATGAGGGGTCAATGATTTCAGACCGAGCACCCTGCTTAACTGTTGTCTCAAAATTGTCACAAAGTTGCTTGCTAATCATTTGTAGAAAATAATGTTCAATATTGTGCACACAAATCAATGGCTTTCTCAAAGGGAGAACGATTCAGGACTGCTTGGCTTGGGCCTTCGAGTTCATTCACCAATGCCAAACTTCCTCGCATGAGGTGGCCCTCTTAAAGTTGAATTTGGCCAAAGCATTTGATACTATTGAACATGAGCCCATGATGAATATTATGAAAAACATGGGGTTTGATGAGAAGTGGCTAGAGTGGAGGAACTCAATCTTTGGTTTGGGTGTTTCGTCTGTGCTCTTAAATGGTTGCCCTGGCAGGAAATTCGTTTGCAAGTGTGGGGTGCGATAGGGTGATCCGCTGTCGCCCCTGATCTTCGTGTTGGTGGCTGATTTGTTACAAGCTGCCATCAATGATGCTTTCACGCAACATCTAATCCACCTGCCTTTACCATCGCCCAATGTGACTGACTATCCGGTGGTTCAATATGCTGATGACACGATCCTCCTCTTGCCTACCTACCCGTCCCAATCTGCCGTGATGAGATCTATTCTTGTGGACTATGTCTCGGTTGGACTCAAAATCAACTTTGACAAGTCCACACTTGTCCTGATCAATGTGCTCCCAAAGAAAATGTATGAGATTTCTCGAATCTTTGGTTGTTCGATTGGCACCCTGCTCTTCACTTACCTTGGCTTGCCCATGGGAACCACCAGGCAAACTATGTTTGATCTTATGCCATTGGTGCATGGTGTCGAGAGAAAGATGTCCACGGCCTTGTCCCTAATGTGCACCGGATCCAAACTCACGTTGGTCAACTCGGCGATCACCTCTATGCTCATTTACGCCATGTGCACCATCAAGCTTCCTCCATGGGTGGTTGAGCATCTGGACAAACTCTACAGATATTGCCTTTGGGCAAAAAACACAGATGATGGGGTCAAATCAAATTCCTTAGCAGCGTGGGATCTGGTTTGTAGACCAAGGTTGAAGGGAGGCCTGGGCATAATTGATATCAAGACCCAAAATGTGTCTCTCCTTCTCAAACATCTTTTCAAGTTCTATGACAAGGAGGATGTGCCTTGGGTTTCTCTAGTTTGGAATGCATACTACCTTGACAAAGTTCCTCATAAATGCAATGCGGTTGGTTCATTCTGGTGGCGTGATGTTATGCGGCACAGCGAAATTTTCATAGGGATCACGTCACTGGATGTTGGAAATGGCTCCTCGACCCTATTCTGGAAGGATTTATTGCTTGGTGGTGAGGATCACCCTCTGATGCAATACATTCCTATGGTTCTCCTTCTGCACATATGAGGATGCATTTGTTGTGACTGTATTACTTGCCAATGAACCCAGTGAACTGTTCCACCCTCGCTCTCTGCCCAAGCCAGGCAGGAGGTCAGAGAGATGCAGTCCCGATCGACCCATGTCCTGCTTGATCTGGGAGTGGATGATGTTTGGGACTGCTCCATTGCTAACAAATTCTCCTCGAAAGTATACTATGATCATTGCTTCAGGGATGTGGTGGTCGATGAGGCGTTTGGCTGGCTATGGAAAGCAAAAAGCCCATCAAATTCAAAGTGTTCTCCTGGCTACTGATGGTTGACCGGCTAAACACTAGAAATTTGCTAAAACACCGTCATTACAATGTTGTAAACAACAATTACGCCTGCCTATTTTGCGATCAGCCGCCTGAGAAGACTATGGAGCACCTCTTCTTTCATTGCCCCTTCAGTGTGCAATGCTTGGATAAGTTGGGGATACATTGGCCTAATCTTGACAACCGTCTTAGGTTGATTCGCACTGGGAATCAGCAATGGAGCCAACCCATCTTTATGCACTTTTTTATGCTGTCCTCCTGGAGTATCTGGAAGGAACGCAACAATAAGCACTTTAGAGGGGTGCCTCACTCTGTTGACTCTTGGCTGGCACGCTTCAAGAGTCTCGTGGAACTTCTTGTGCACAAGTGCAAATAGGAGTTGCACCGCTTCCTCTCCACGTTCCTTCAAAACTTGTAAACCCCCCTACTACTATCTTTGTGCTACCCCACCTGCAGTTGTAATCTTGCTTGTTAGACCCTTTAGACATGGCTTGGGGGCCTTAACCCCACCTCTGTAAGTATGTAAGTTTGTGACATGTTTTAATACAAAGTTAGTGGGAGCCTCTCCCACTGTCATTTAACCCTCAATTTTGTTTAATTCATATAATGTAATCTCTCATTTCCATGTTTGTGTTCTATAATGCTTGTACTTGTATCAGCATGTTAATGAAAAAGATGAACCTTGCCGGGAACTTACGCATGTATATTTCCATTCAGAGGTGAGATACCTCTTTAGTGTAAATAAACGAGTTCATCCCGACAGGCTATCCTACCCGCCCCATTTTTGTCTGCCTGAGAACCTCATCTGCTGGGTTACAGACAAAGGGGCCAACCCCCGCCAACTTCCTTTTATCAAAGGCAACTACGACCACCTTCACCAAAACAGCGTTCAGGTCAAGAATGGGAGCACCTAACTCTAGAAGGAGTGGCGAGGTTTCCTAAATGCACAAGTTATAGCTTATAGAGCACAAATTGACAACATGTAGAACTTATCTGTTTGGCTTGCCGAGATCGCAATGTTAGACAGTCTTCTCAACTACATGCCTAGGCCAAGTCCATAACAATAATCTACAGCTTCATGCAGATGAGAATGAATGGAGAATGCGATCCTAACTATATGCATATGCAGATGGTCATGAAAAATGCTTATGCAGTGATCTTGAATGGTCATGCATGCATGCAATCGAGGTTGGGCCCCCCCTTATAGCGCTTCTTTATTTTCTCTTGCACGGGGTCACCGCCCCAGCTTTGTACAAGGGGTTACATGCCACTGAGGCAAGGCCTGTACAAATGGATGGTTGTCGGGCAGGGCCCGACAGCGTCGCGCTATATGGGTAGAACTTGCGGAGATGCTCAATATTTTCCATGAGTTTTGCAATAGAGTGCCATCTCCGGTTGTCACGCCCAATATGCGATCCTATCCAAAAGGAACTCGAAGGTCCCACCAAGGATAGTCCCGCATATTGAAACACTTTTGGAAGGTGGATATCATTACATCAACATTACAAAATAGATGGGGATACATACATAAGGCATACAATGCCACACAAATACATCATCACAATACATAAGAGCAACATCCAACTACAGATGAAACACAAACAGAAACTCAAACGACATCCACCCTGCTAGCCCAGGCTGGCGACCTGGAACCTATCCCCTGATCAAAGAAGAAGCAGAAGAAGAACTCCAAACAAGCAAGCATCGCTCTCGCGTCATGATCATCGCAAAACTTGTACCTGCAACTGTTGTTGTAGTAATCTGTGAGCCACGAGGACTCAGCAATCCCATTAGCATGGGTATCAAGACTAGCAAAGCTTAATGGGAAAGGAAGGGGTAAAGTGGTGAGGTTGCAGCAGCGACTAAGCATGATATGGTGGCTAACATACGCAAATAAGAGCAAGAAGAGAGCAAAAGGAACGGTCGTGAAGCTAGCAATGATCAAGAAGTGATCGTGAACTCCTACTTACGTCAAACATAACCCAAAAACCGTGTTCACTTCCCAGACTCCGCCGAAAAGAGACCATCATGGCTCACACACGGTTGATGCGTTTTAATACGGATCTGGTGTCAAGTTATCTACAACCGGACATTAACAAATTCCTATCTTCCTATAACCGCAGGCACAGCTTTCGAAAGATTATACCCTGCAGGGGTGTCCCAACTTAGCCCATGATAAGCTCTCGCGATCAACGAAGGATATACCTTCTCCCAGGAAGACCCGGTCAGACTCGAAATCCCGGTTTACAAGAAATTTCGACAATGGTAAAACAAGACCAGCAAAGCCGCTCGATGCGCCGACAATCCCGATAGGAGTTGCACATATCTCGTTCTCAGGGCAACACCAGATAAGTCAAGCTACAAGTAAAACCAGCCCTCAAGTTGCCCCGAGGTGGCCCCGCAGGTTGCTCGGTTCGGAGCAACACATAGACAAGCACTGGCCCGGGGGGGGGGGGGGGGCTAAAATAAAGATGACCCTCGGGTTGGCCGACCCAAGGGAAAGGTATTGGTGGTGGTGAGGCAAATGGTAAAACCAATGTTGGGCCGTGCTGGAGGAGTTTTATTCAAAGCGAACTGTCAAGGGGGTCCCATAAATCACCCAACCGTGTAAGGAACGCAAAATCCGGGAACATAACACCGGTATGACGGAAACTAGGGCGCCAAGAGTGGAACAAAACACCAGGCATAAGGCCGAGTCTTCCAGCCTTTACCAAGTATATAGATGCATTAATTAAATAAGAGATATTGTGATATCCCAACATAATCCTGTCCACCATGGAGCAATCTTCAACTTCACATGCAACTAACAACGCTATAAGAGGGGCTGAGCAAAAGCGGTAACATAGCCAAGCAACGGTTTGCTAGGAAGGGTGTCAAAGGTTAGAGGTTCATGGCAATTTGGGAGGCTTGAGGAGCAAAAGATAGGTAACGCAGCATAGCGATAGAACGAAGCAACTAGCATAGCAATGCTAGTAATGAGATCCAGGGTAGCGGTCATCTTGCCTGAAATCCCGCAAGAAAGAAGAACGAGTCCTTGAAGAATACGAACAGATGAAGCCGAACCAACCATAGACGAACGAATCCTCACGATCGCGACGAAACGGGAACTATCAAGAAGAAGCACATAACATAGTAAACGCACCACACATGAACAAGGTATGATGCACAACAAGCATGATGCATGACAAGGCTACATGAAGCTACTCATGGCAAGAGATGATGCAAACAAGAACAACACATCAAGGCAAGTTTAAATGAGGCCGGGAACAACATATAATAAATCCGGTAAGTCCTCATATGCATATTTCGAAATTGGTCAAGATCTGAATAAACCTTAAGTTCAAGTTATTAAACAGCAAGTTAAGATGCACCAAGATGATCTACACGAAATTCTAGTCATGTTACATATAAAGTTCATTAGATTTGGAGCTACGACCTAGAAGATATGAGCAAAACAAGTTAAACATGGCATTGATGAAAAATGCATACAAACATCAAGCAAACACCTTAAAACAAGGATGCAACATGATAATATGAAACTATATGCAAAAACAAGCAAGTTTCATATGGAGCACAATCAAAACGGAGCAACGGTTCAACACACACACTATACAAGATATGGCAACAATCTGTCCAAAACAGCAACTAGGCATATTGCAAGCATGAAAACAATATGCTACAACATCTCAATATGAAAAAAAGGCATGGGCATGATGTACAGGTAAAGCATAACAAAACATGAACACTGAGCTAACTCCAGAAATCACTAGAACATGCTCAAACATGCATGGCAAGATAGCAAATAATAACGGTTCAGACTTTGCAGAAAATAACATCAGGTTGCAATGTTCAGAGCTATCAAACAACATGTTACAGGAACTTATCATGGCAAACAAAGGCATGAAATGAATCTAATATTTGCATAGAACAAAAGTACTTTACTGACCATGAGCCAAAAAGGATCAGAAAACATGATGGCACCCATGTAAACATGGCAAGTTATATTACAGATTCAAACATGGCAGGAATAACGATAAGTAGGCATGTTGGTGAGCTTGTACCACTCACCACAGAGCATTAAAAGGCATGACAAGGCAACCAACAGTAAGAAGACATGTTTGTGGAGCTAAGCATGGCAAGAGAAAGTTCATAGGGTGCATGGATCACTAACAACAATCATGAAAACAACTGAACTTAATGTTAACAGGCTGACAACAACATTATTAAGCAACTTGAGAGCAAGATTACAACCAGCTACAACAGGCTATAATTGCAACCAGGGGCATGGATGGATAGAGAATGACATGTAGAACAAAACACCCTTAGTGAACATCTCCAGATTATGCATAGAATGACTTGTAGCAGCAGGTTTACATAGCATCACGAAATAACAGATTCAGCCTAGCAAAACAGTAACAGCAAGTACGCTACTTAACAAGCTTGATTCACTCACCACAAAGCATTGCATGACAAGATAAGCATAGTATCAGCAAGAAGACATGTTTGTGAAACAAACCAAGGCAAGAACAAGTTCATAGCATGCAAGGATCAACTACAATAACCTTGGCAAAATTGAATAACATGTAAACAATCTGCCAGGAAACATTTTGAAGCGAACGTAGAGCACGAAAATGACATGCTAGACTACTCCATAATTTCAAACAGGGGCATGAATGGCTAGAGGGTAATCATATGTTCAAAACATCCTTACTGAAGTATCTCAAAATATGCATGGATCTCTCTATAGCATCATGTTTACATGGCATCAAAATAACAGCAGAACAGGGACTGAAAGTAGCAACATCACGAAGCCTAGTTTACATGCTTGTGATAGTCACCATAGAGATCAAAAAAATACATGGTAAGCACCTGTGTGAAGAAGACATGGCATAGTTCAAAACACATGTAGACATCAACCTCATAGGATGCACACATCAATCATGGCAAAAATGACAAAAGTGCATGTTCTGTTAACAGACAGCAGACAACATCATGAAGCACTCTTGCAACGATGATTCAGGCACCAAAATGAACTCAAATGAACATGATGCAATGGAATGAAATAAAGTACTCGTTGAGTCGAACAATTTGACATATTACACGCACGAAACGGAGCTACGGATGCAGAGTTATGATGTGATGAACATGGCACGACAATATGCAAAATACTCCGGGACTTGGTGGAAATCGGGGTCAACCTTTGTTTTGGATCTGGCTCTGGGGGCTGCGGGCATGGACTTCGAGGCGGCCGGAGTCTTGGCAGAGAACACACCGGAGACGGGGAAGGCGGCCGGAGACGAGGAAGGGGAGGTCGCCGGAGCGGGGGCCGGCGAGGGGGCGCCGGATCCGGGACGGCGCGGTCCGGATCTGGCCGGAGGCGAGGCCGACAGGGGCGGCGGCGGCCACCGGCGGCTGGAGGCCGCGGGCGCGGGGGAGGCCCGGGCCGAGGCAGGGCGCTGGCGAGCGCCCCGGTCGGCGGCGAGCTCCGCGGCCGGCGGGGCGACGAGGCGGGAAGGCGAGGCGGCGGGGATCCGGTGGCAGGGTCAGCGATTCCGGCAGCGACGGGCGGAGGCGCGGGAGCTGGGCGACGCGTGGGAAGTGGCGGCGGGGCGCGGGATTGGGCCCGGGGCGGCCCGGAGCGGGCTCCCCGTGGTCCTGGCGGGCCTGCAGCGGAGGGAGGCGGCGGAGGCCACGTGGAAAATGCCGGTTGGATGCGGGGCGGGCGGACATGTCCGTCGGTGGGGGAGAAGGTGTCCGGTGGCGCGAGGGGAATTTCTAGGGTTTCGGGGGGAGAATTCATCTGCGAATTTCGGGGGGAGGGGCTTATTTATAGTTTCTTGGAGCTAGGAGAGTCCAAATGAGGAGCGGTTTTCGCCCACACGATCGTGATCGAACGACCGAGAGCATGGAAGGGGTTTGGATGGGTTTTGGGCCACTTTGAAGGGGTGTTGGGCTGCAAAGAGAAAGGGGGGTTACGGGCTACGCGGTTAACCGTTGGAGTATCAAACGACCTCCAAATGGCACGAAACTTGATAGGAGGTCTACCGGTGCTATACCAAGGCCGTTTGGAAAACCTCGGGCAATTCCGAGAACATTTAACACCCACTCACAACGAGAGACAAAAGGGGGACGCCGGAGGGCATAGGAGCGCCGGATTGCAAAACGGACAACGGGGAAAATGCTCGGATGCATGAGACGAACACGTACGCAATGCAATGCACATGATGACATGATATATTGCAACACGCAAGCAAATGACATGGCAACAACGACGAATAACAAGTAGACACCTGGCGCATCGAATCCGGGGCGTTACAACACTCCTCCACTAACAAGAGATCTCGTCCCGAGATCTTAGGACCGAGACGGGAGAGAAAAGGGATGAGGTGAAACAAGACCTAAAGAGAAGAAGCAAAGAATCGAGAGCACTCGAGAAAAAGAGAGGAACGACGATAATGATGAGAATCAGATAGACTATGAAACCACGCCGGTTGGAACGAGATAAGAAACGAATAATACTGAAAGGATTTAGGCGGCACTACGGCTGAAAATGCAAGGAGTAGAGCAAGAACTCCACAATATGGAATGACACTTGACGAGATGAATATGCAATGCCTCCGGGAGAATGACATAGAATGAAAAGAACTTAGAAGGACGGATTGAATGGAGTTGTTGAGTAGAATCAACAACAAAAAGAATAAGCTTGTTGTGGTCTTATAGGTAACAACTCAAGATCATAAGGTGATAACCGGCCACAAACGGAAAAGATTAAATAGCTGAGAAGAATGAAGAAATGCAAAACTCCACTTCAAAAGAAAATGAAGAATTAATTGCATTTTGAGATGCAAGAAGGAAGATACTAGAACTCCTTGAACAAGAATCTTGATCAACACTTGAAGAGTGAATTAAATCATGAAGAACCACCATGAAGAACTCCGGTAAACAAAGGGATGATGATATAGAATGAAGGATGAAAGAATAAGATGAGCCTTGCAATGATTCTGATGGGGGTTCCGATTAAATGGCTGAGGAAATTTGAACTCCGGAAAAGAAAAGATGAAAAAACTTGGAACTAGAATTTATTCATTAAGAACAAAATCCGAAGGAAGGGATTAATCACTTGGATGGAATAAGAATAAGATTTATTGTATGCTTATCCTTCATCAAATTAAATTGATGACAAGCAAAGGATTTTACATACCACTTATTCTTCTTGAAAAAGGATTGAGAAGTGACATGTCGCAAACTTGAGAAGGTCTTCATGAACCACCGGTAAGATTGGAAAGAACGAATGAATTAATATGATAATCAAGGAAAAAGAATGTGAATGAACCACTGTAAGAATTCGGAATGACTGATGAAAGAGAATGAATCACCGGGAAGAAACAATACGTTTGAGGGGGATTTAGATGCAAAAGAACAAAAAGATCATGAGCTGATTAAAGAACGCTTGAATGAAGCACTGGGATAATTAGATAACGTTAGCTGAAATGTGAGGACGAAGAATTCTTCTGGAACGATGGCCTCCGGTGAAAAGAAACGGAAAACAACTCTTGACATACTCTGGATGGGTAAGGACAGAATATGTGACAAATGGAATATTTCGCGAGGATAACATGAAGCTAGAACCATGAAACTTCGAGGGAACAGACAAGATTTAGAGGAAAAACTCTTCTTCAATCTTCAAATGACGACGAGAAACACCACCAAAATTACTGAGATACTCCGAGAGAATGAAAAGCAAAGGGGTTGGGCCAACAATGAAAAGAGTTTGAACACGATCTTGGAAAGGCATATGACTGATGAAATACATTCTTACGTCACACTTGAAAAGAATTGAGAATAAATTTGGGGGAATTAGAAGAGTCAGGTAAGATCTTGGGAAAAGACCTGTGGGTTAGGCCCACTGAAATAGAACACCATTGGAAAGGGATGTTGAATAGATAGGTGATGCACCGGAACAATTGAAATATTTGAATGAGGTGACAACCTCGAATTAATTGGAACACAGATGAATCTCCTGAGAAGTCTTGAATACTCCGGAAGGATAAACTGGCGAGAGACGAACGAGCAGGGAGAATACTTGATCGAAGGAAAAGAATATGATTAACCCGAAAAACTTGAATTGGGTGCACCGAAAAAAGAAAGTTATGAAGAATGACGAACGAGACGAGAATTCACCGGTTGAAATAATTGAGGGAAGACTAAAGAGGCTCCGTACGGATAAAATTGATGGTTGAAATAGACTCAAGCTCCGGGAAGAAAAAGGGTGGGAGGGCGGGAAAACAAAGGCAACTTGGGAGGGGGAACCGACGAATAACTTGAAGAGAAGACACCGGTTGAAATAATTGAGGAAAGAAAGCAAACTTCGCATGAGTAGGATGGATACTCGGTTACGGACTCCGGTTCAGAAGAATACGGGGAGGGCGGGTGGGAAAGAAAACAACTGAGGATTGAACTTGCAAAGATGAAGATACTTGAGTCAACTTGACGAGAAATGCGCCGGATGAAAAGAGAAGAGAACCAACGAACGAAAAACTAACTGCGTGAACCTAAAGAAAATTTGAAGGGGAAGAGAAGTAATTCAAAACACCTACGTCAAGATTCCTTACCAGAGCGACGAAGGGGCTGAGGAGTAAAAAGAATTCCTGCTCTCTGATATAATTAAACTCCGAAAATGGTTTTCTTCTAGACTCAACAATGGCCAGACTACACGATCAATCAAGGGGGCTCCTAGGGTCGGTCGAGGCTCTGATACCAACTTGTCACACCCAATATGCGACCCTATCCAAAAGGAACTCGAAGGTCCCACCAAGGATAGACCCGCATATTGAAACACTTTTGCAAGGTGGATATCATTACATCAACATTACATAATAGATGGGGATACATACATAAGGCATACAATGCCACACAAATACATCATCACAATACATAAGAGCAACATCCGACTACAGATGAAACACAAACAGAAACTCAAACAACATCCACCCTGCTAGCCCAGGCTGCCGACCTGGAACCTATCCCCTGATCGAAGAAGAAGTAGAAGAAGAACTCCAAACAAGCAAGCATCGCTTTCGCGTCATGATCATCGCAAAACCTGTACCTGCAACTGTTGTTGTAGTAATCTGTGAGCCACGAGGACTCAGCAATCCCATTACCATGGGTATCAAGACTAGCAAAGCTTAATGGGAAAGGAAGGGGTAAAGTGGTGAGGTTGCAGCAACGACTAAGCATGATATGGTGGCTAACATACGCAAATAAGAGCGAGAAGAGAGCAAAAGGAACGATCATGAAGCTAGCAATGATCAAGAGTGATCCTGAACTCCTACTTACGTCAAACATAACCCAGAAACTGTGTTCACTTTCCGGACTCTGCCGAAAAGAGACTATCACGGCTACACACATGGTTGATGCGTTTTAATACGGATCTGGTGTCAAGTTATCTACAACCAGACATTAACAATTTCCCATCTGCCTATAACCGCAGGCACGACTTTCGAAAGACTATACCCTGCAGGGGTGTCCCAACTTAGCCCATGATAAGCTCTCGCGATCAACGAAGGATATACCTTCTCCCAGGAAGACCCGATCAGACTCGGAATCCCGGTTTACAAGACATTTCGACAATGGTAAAACAAGACCAGCAAAGCCGCCCGATGCGCCGACAGTCCTGATAGGAGCTGCACATATCTCGTTCTCAGGGCAACACCGGATAAGTCAAGCTACGAGTAAAACCAGCCCTCGAGTTGCCCCGAGGTGGCCCCACAGGTTGCTCGGTTAGGACCAACACTTAGACAAGCACTGGCCCGGGGGGGCTAAAATAAAGATGACCCTCGGGTTGGCCGACCCAAGGGAAAGGTATAGGTGGTGGTGAGGCAAATGGTAAAACCAATGTTGGGCCTTGCTGGAGGAGTTTTATTCAAAGCAAACTATCAAGGGGGTCCCATAAATCACCCAACCGCGTAAGGAACACAAAATCCGGGAACATAACACCGGTATGACAGAAACTAGGGCGGCAAGAGTGGAACAAAACACCAGGCATAAGGCCGAGTCTTCCACCCTTTACCAAGTATATAGATGCATTAATTAAATAAGAGATATTGTCATATCCCAACATAATCATGTCCACCATGGAGCAATCTTCAACTTCACCTGCAACTAACAACGCTATAAGAGGGGCTGAGCAAAAGCGGTAACATAGCCAATCAACGGTTTGCTAGGAAGGGTGTCAAAGGTTAGAGGTTCATGGCAATTTGGGAGGCTTGAGGAGCAAAAGATAGGTAAGGCAGCATAGCGATAGAATGAAGCAACTAGCATAGCAATGATAGTAATGAGATCCAGGGTAGCGGTCATCTTGCCTGAAATCCCGCAAGGAAGAAGAATGAGTCCTTGAAGAAGACAAACGGATGAAGCCGAACCAACCGTAGACGAACGAATCCTCACGATCGCAATGAAACGGGAACTATCGAGAAGAAGCACATAACATAGTAAACACACCACACATGAACAAGGCATGATGCACAACAAGCATAATGCATGACCAGGCTACATGAAGCTACTCATGGCAAGAGATGATGCAAACAAGAACAATACATCAAGGCAAGTTTAAATGAGGCCGGGAACAACATAAAATAAATCCGGTAAGTCCTCATATGCATATTTAGAAATTGGTCCAGATCTGAATAAACCTTAAGTTCAAGTTGTTAAACAGCAAGTTAAGATGCACCAATATGATCTACACAAAATTCTAGTCAAGTTACATATAAAGTTCATTAGATTTGGAGCTACGGCCTAGAAGATATGAGCAAAACAAGTTAAACATGGCATTGATGCAAAATGCATACAAACATCAAGCAAACACCTTAAAACAAGGATGCAACATGATAATATTAAACTATATGCAAAAACAAGCATGTTTCATATGGAGAACAATCAAAACGGAGCAACGATTCAACACACACACTATACAAGATATGACAACAATCTGTCCAAAACAGCAACTAGGCATATTGCAAGCATCAAAACAACATGCTACAACATCTCAATATGAAAACAAAAGGCATGGGCATGATGTACACGTAAAGCATAACAAAACATGAACACTAAGCTAACTCCAGAAATCACTAGAACATGCTCAAACGCGCATGGCAAGATAGCAAATAATAACAGTTCAGACTTTGCAGAAAATAACATCAGGTTGCAATGTTCAGAGCTATCAAACAACATGTTACAGGAACTTATCATGGCAAACAAATGCATGGAATGAATCTAATATTTGCATAGAACAAAAGTATTTTACTGACCATGAGCCAAAAAGGATCAGAAAACATGATGGCACCCATGTAAACATGGCAAGTTATATTACAGAATCAAACATGGCAGGAACAATGATAAGTAGGCATGTTGGTGAGCTTGTACCACTCACCACAGAGCATTACAAGGCATGACAAGGAAACCAACAGTAATAAGACATGTTTGTGGAGCTAATCATGGGAAGAGAAAGTTCATAGGGTGCATGGATCACTAACAACAATCATGGAAACAACTGAACTTAATGTTAATAGGCTGATAGCAGCATTATTAAGCAACTTGAGAGCAAGACTACAACAAGCTCAGCAGTCTATAATTGCAACCAGGGGCATGAATGGATAGAGCATGAAATGTAGAACAAAACACCCGTAGTGAACATCTCCATATTATGCATAGAATGACTTGTAGCAGCAGGTTTACATAGCATCACGAAATAACAGATTCAGCCTAACAAAACAGTAACAGCAAGCACACTACTTAACAAGCATGATTCACTCACCACAGAGCATTGCATGACAAGATAAGCATAGCATCAGCAAGAAGACATGTTTGTGAAACAAACCAAGGCAAGAACATGTTCATAGCATGCAAGGATCAACTACAACAACCTTGGCAAAATTGAATAACATTTAAACAATCTGCCAGGAAACATTTTGAAGCAAACGTGGAGCACGAAAATGACATGCTAGACTACTACATAATTTCAAATAGGGGCATGAATGGCTAGAGGATAACCATATGTTCAAAACATCCTTACTGAAGTATCTCAAAATATGCATGGATCTCTCTGTAGCATCATGTTTACATGGCATCAAAATAACAGCAGAACAAGGACTGAAATCAGCAACATCACGAAGCCTAGTTTACATGCTTGTGATAGTTACCACAGAGATCACAAAAATACATGGTAAGAACCTCTGTAAAGAAGACATGGCATAGTTCAAAACACATGTAGACATCAACCTCATAGGATGCACACATCAATCATGGCAAAAATGACAAAACTGCATGTTCTGTTAACAGACAGCAGACAACATCATGAAGCACTCTTGCAACGATGATTCAGGCATCAAGATGAACTCAAATGAACATGATGTAATGGAATTAAATGTAGTACTCGTTGAGATGAACAATTCGACATATTACACGCACGAAACGGAGCTACGGATGCAGAGTTATGATGCGATGAACATGGCATGATAATATGCAAAATACTCCGGGACTTGGTGGAAATCGGGGTCAACCTTCGTTTTGGATCTGGCTCTGGGGGCTGCGGGCACGGACTTCGAGGCGGCCGGTGTCTCGCCGGAGAACACACCTCATACGGGGAAGGCGGCCGGAGACGAGGAAGGGGAGGTCGCCGGAGTGGGGCCCGGCAAGGGGGGCGCCGGATCCGGGACGGCGCGGTTTGGATCTGGCCGGAGGCGAGGCTGGCAGGGGCGGC